>NW_010522624.1:54740-76319 GCF_000687285.1 Phaethon lepturus
CACCAGGGGCAAAAAGCTGTGAAAGTTAAAGCAGTTCCCCCAAGCAACGTAAATTCTCTTTTGGCCTGCTGCCATCACAGTAAGAGGCAACCTATTACAACCCACTTTACTCAGCTACAGCATAGGCTTTTAGAGCTGAAAGAGTCATCTCAGGCCTTCTTTAAAATCAATGAAGAAAACAGGCATTTAATGAGTGATTCATCTGGTTTATTTTAGACAGTGACATGAGGATGAGATAAATTGTGCTGCAACATGAAAAAAACAAGCCATAGAAATGCCTATTTCCCTCCACATGCAATAAATGAAGTCCAGACGAGGAATTGTCTGTTATTTGGTAAGATGAATCCCACCCAGTAAGCCTGTGGCATACATTCACTCCTCTCAGAGACCTTTTGTTATAGCTGTTGCAGTTTCCATCATTTCCAGACTACTGGGTAACCAGGGTCCATCCACAATGAGCTCTAGATGGACAGTGGAATCACAGATATTCAAAGCTATTCTAGGATTTCTAATCTATCAGATCCTACTGTGTGGACTAACATGGATCTGGAGAATACTCTACATGGTAAATGGGAAAGAAATAGATCAGAGAAGCTCTCTTTTCTAAATTTGGAACATAAACTCCCTCCCATTGCAGAGTCTTATAACAAAACCTGAAAGACTGAAAACTGCATGAATATATGCTAGCAACCTAGAATCCGCAACACAGGATGAAAAATAATCCCCTTTAGTCGAAGATCTACATCAGCTTCCTTGCTCTGTTTTACAGCTGTATTGAACACCAAGGGAGGAGAAGATCTGCTATGAACCTTCCTACTCGGAAGCAGCTATAGTTGCCAAGGCCAGCACTTTGCACTGCCCATATTGTAAATTAAGTTTAATAAAGATCTATTTTCTGAAAATCCAGCTTTATGTTATTTTGTATTAGATGGACATTCCCCAAAATTAATTGCTAAAACAATTTCTGCAGGCATGATAACAAAAACAATCACTGTCTGGTTAGTGTATACCATCACAATACTCTCTTTTATGCTCCTTCAAACAATTGGTACATACGGCAGACAGAACTGGCATATCTCTGACTTCAACAGTTAGTACAAACACATTATTTCTCCACACGAACAAGCGCACAAGTGACATGATAGTTGCAGAAGTTATGTAGTATACAACATGTGGCGTTCACCATCAGAACCATTTCACCTGTAGAAAACCAGGGTTCTCATTCAACATTGTTATTCTTTGGTGTTTACTCATTCTGGGCATCTTGGCTCTGCTTATAGTACAAAGTCTTGCCTGTCCTACGACAGACAGGATCACTCCACTTATCAGTACATCTTTGCTATTTTATAAATGGCTTTGACTACAGTGTTCAGTTTGGGGTTCCCCACATAGAAAGACATCTATGTGCTGGAATGAATCCAGTGGAAGGCTACCAAGTTGATTGGGAGATGAAGCACATGACATACATAGAGAAGATGGAAGAACTGGGTTTGTCCATTCTTTTGAAAGGAAGACTTAGAGGAGACCTTGTTGCTGTCTACAACCACCTCATCAGAGGATACAAGGAATACGGAGCCAGATTCTCCTCAGAAATGCACAGCAACAGAACAAGAGGCAATAGACACAAGCTGAACAGGGGAAATTCCAAATAGGTATAAGAAAGTAGTCCAAAAAATGGTTGCCCAGAGACATTGTAGAATCTATGTCCTTGAAGGTGGTCAAGACTCAAGCAGACATGGTCCTGAGAAACCTGATCCTGTTGAACCTGCTTTGTGCAAGGGATTGGACTAGGGGACCTTCCAGTGGTCCCTTCCAACCTAAATAATTTTATGATTCTATGATGGGAATGGGAAAAGGTGTGGAGAATACTAAATGCAGCCTTGAGGAAGCAGTTCCTGTGGCTTTAATGCACAGATCCCTCAGTTCTTGAAGGATACTTGCTCAGTATTCAATATTCAAAAGCAGTCTCACCTAGTTGCATGCCAAATAATGGCATATTAATATAGTTGGCTCTACACATAGACACCTCAGACTGCCCACAAACCCCACCACCCTTCACAGCAAGTGATGACACAGCTGTCCTAAGGACAAGGAACCATCTTATCTGCACAGACAACTGAATTAGCCAGGCACACAGCCTATTCACATAGCAGTAAGGACACTCTTGAATGAGCTTTAAAACTCCAGTACTATCCAGTATTTTTCCTGCTGGAGAACCAGCTGTTTTCATGTGTCCCCAGATTCAGCAAGTGCAGAATGAAGTTAGTGCATTTGGCTTCAAGATGAGTACTGCACAGCATTACAGACACAGTTACCAAGATCCTCTTACATGCTACATATATTTTGCCAATACAATCTGAAGCCATGAAGAAATATATTGCCAACAGAAGCAGCCAAATGTGAATACATTCTGCCAAAAGAACTTGAGCGCTGCACTATGCCAACAAACTGTTTGCCAGCTAGATCTCCTCATGCAGAAAAGGCCACGGATTTCCACTGTCTTTCAGACTCTCTGTCAGATTCCAGTATTAAATGGATGGATTAACATTTTGCAACCAACAAGGTCACACTGGTTATCTTCATAACTGTTTTTAGTCACTAGCCAATACTAGTCAACATGTCAATTTACACCATCATCCGTACTGAACCATGTAAATCCAAGGCTGCAAATATCTAAGAGTGCCTAACAAGATGTTGTTAAACTCCATAAATGCAGACTTATGTGAGAAGTCTGTGAGGTTTAATATACTGCTACACACATTACAGGCTTACTACTCCAGCATGTACAACCAGTAGACATCATTCTGAAGTAGCTTTAGAGGCTGTGCATTAGTACAAATCAAAAGGACAGATATAATGTGCTGAAAAAAATGGTAAGTCATTGTTTATGTCTCACTAGGATTTTGTCTTTTGCAGTCCCAACAATAAAACTACCTTGCTGGAAAACTACGTGGTGATTCAGGGTATTTGAAAATTCTCTGAAAAGATGTTTTTGTTGCTGTTTACTAGTCCAATGAATACAGAACTCTGTGGAAACATACTGATTCTGCTTTAACTTTTTTGGAGGGTTTAAAAGTCTATCCAAAGGAAAAAAAAAAAAAGATAATAACTTAAGCACAATCTGGTGCTGAACCACATAAAATATTCAGATGAGGCCTCTGATTTGCCATTTTCCCCACAACATTTAATGCTCAACATTTGCTTTATTAGAAATGTTTTGTGTCTTCAGCTTCTTCTATCTTCAAGAGAAAAGCTAAACATTAGAAAGTACTTTAAATTTTTAGTTTATTAAGAACGACTTCATTAATGAAAAGGTATGGGAGAGAAGAAGATATAATGGCTGTCAAACCAATGACTTAGCACAAGGATGCTACAGGTACCTTGAAATCCTCCCTACAGAAACCATAGTACATTGCTGAACCCGTAACAATTTTGGCCACAGCTTCTTTAACATATTCACAGCAAGACATCTACAGCAAAATAAACAAACAAAACAAACCTTCTGCCAAATGAAACATTCTAGCAGATCATCTTCACCCCCTCAGGAAAGGATGAGAGAGATCAAGTACAGGACAGATATGTAGGCAGATTACCCAAAGAACTACAGGATGGCACTCAAATACTGTGATGATATATATAGACTAAAATGTGGGCTCTGTTGAAATAACAGAAAAGACAATGTCTGCCTTAAGGTAGCAGTGGGGTTTGTATGAAGAGAGAATTAAGAAACTAATCAATTATAGATCCCATTTCTTATGCCTATACTAGGATACAAGCAAAAATTTCCATGATGTCCACCAAAAACATTGTAACAATGTCACAGCAAAGTTGACCTTACGAGCCCCATGAGCAAAATTAGTAATTTGTTCTCTGTGGTAAACATTATACAGTATTTACAATTAGCTTTAATACAGATTTATGAGAACTACTGGTATCTTGTAAAATTGATACTCAACAGACATATTCAATAGTGAAATCGTTTCATCCAGCTGATTTACAGTTAATGAACCCCACTGCAATGAACTCCATTTAGATGTTCTCTTTTCAGGATCCTAAAGCTAGGAAAACTCTTGCCTTCCCAAATCTGTTCTGATTTAGATCCTGTCAGTAACTAAATCAAGTTGATCAAGACCATCGGGGAAAAAAAAGAAATATGAAAACAACTGCTTGCTTAGAGAAACTACAGTCTACCACCTCTAAGGCAGCAAGATGTTTCAGGAATCCATTTTTATAATGTGGCAAAAGAAATTCTGCTCATTTTAGAAGAAAATATGAAAGAACATGTTTCCAGCACGCACTGCCTGAGGCTAAAAATGAGATAGATTTCCTAGGGTAGGAAGCTTGTCAAAAATTAGACCGAGCCTCATGATTGCCTTGAAGCCATTCAATAACTGATGAGGAAACATGAGGTGTCCATCACCAAACTGCCTAGAGAGACCATTTACACGTATTAAATTTCTGACAGCAACAATATACTCTGTAGCCCTGAAAGATTAAGTAATTCCTGTAAAATCTATTCTATTTTTTAAAGGGATAATTCAAATATAATAAGGAAATTTACCAAATACCATTTGCCTTCTGCAGGTCTTAGTTCTTTGACAGGCATCAGCATAAGAAAACAAACTTTAAATTTCTCTCCAAGTTTCAAGTTGTAACAAACTAGGATTTTGAAGAAAGCTCTCTATTCCTATTATTCAATATCCTTCTGTTAAATGTTTGTACAGATTATTAGGCAAACATTTGCAAAGGCCCTAGGCAATTAGCAAATATTTTTATGGAAATATTATGCTTAAAATGTAAATTGAAACATGTTTATCATTTAAAGCCTTTCAGAAATCCTCTTTAACTATCTCATTTCACAAGTTAGTGAGAGTTTTGCTTTTGACTTTAATGGGTACAGGATTGGCTCATCCTGACATCAGTTAAGATATCCATCTTTTAAGGGATCTGTTAGAGATGCACACATACTCAGTAATACTTGCACCTTCACCAAAATAATTTTCCTTTAAGAAACAGTTACCACACAGTCATATGGAGCACATAAAAATACCATCAAAGTAAGCACAATGTAAGCCAGCACTCTGACTCTTCAAATCTTTGAGCTTTGGTGTAGTTCTGGTTGAAAAATGTAGTTATTCAAGTTTTGTGGCATTCAGATCAATAGAGATGGATATTCTTCCCACCTACTTATTCTTCCCATTTTAACACTGTTGTTGAAGAGGTATTTCTGATATCCACCTACACCAGAGAAAATCTGGTTTACAGCCCTTTTAAATCTCAGTACTCCAAAAGACATTTTCCAATAACTGTTATAGACAAATCTTTTTGCAATACCTGCTGTTCATGATTTCACCTGGGTTTTACCCACCAACAGGTCAGTTCTGAAAATCACCACCTTAACCAGCATTCTTAGGACACCTCCTCAGATTTTAGGATAAATGCTAAGACCATGCTCTAGCGAGGTCTAGCTATAGGCTAGCTGGGTAACACATGAGTTCAGCTATGAATCCAGATATTTTTGTTTATTGAGCTTATGCCTCAGAACAGGTGGTTCAAACTAAAGAATTAACAGAATGACTCACTAGAGCAGAATTAAATCAGATTGATTAAAAAAATAGTATTCCTGTGGTACATAACAGAAAAATGAACACTTTATCACTTAAATGTTAGCAATGACTAGTATATTAAATTGAAGGCAACCTGTAACTATTCTTTTGGCTGCAGGAAGTAGTTTTCCCATTATGGCCTTATTAAACTCCAAATAGGAAATGTAGGATGGATGGGAGAAGGGTATTTTGGAGACTTCTTGGCATTAATGTTACTTTAAAGATCCACCTCCTCTGAAATACTATTTAGAGCACAAACAAAGCAGGTGCAGGTTAAGATGAGATTGAGACAACTCATGTGATATTCCTTCAGCGTGTTTTCTGGCCTGGGGGTGGGAGTATAGTGATGGCTTGGATAAATCTTGGTGGATGTTTCCTTGCTGAATAGTACATGCAGAAACTGTAAGTCCTATTAGCATTGTCCTGAGCAGACAGCTCATGTTATATGAACTTCAATAATCAAAACTAAGCTTATCTTTTGGATAATTATATCTTTTTTTTTTTCTTTAATTAGCAGTATTGCTGGGATAGTGATGGTGTGCTGTGTCTTCTCATGCCTCTAGTGACTGAGACAGGCTAAGGGCTACCTGTGGCTTAATGAATGTTTTATGTGCTATTCTGTGAGTGCAGACTGCAAGCTTCCTCAGAGTCTACAGGCTTCCCCTCTTGTTTTAAGCTTTTTGGGGAACTGGTATGTTGTAATACATATCTTCACTGTTGTCAACTAAAAGCCTCTTTAGGCATCAAGACATCAAGCTCAGGGTGACATAATTTGAGCATCTGAACAGCCTGAACTGGATTTGTAAGCATTTTTTTCCTCTTCTTAGAAGGAGTGCCTGAGACTGGCTTTTCTTCCAGAATTAAGTACCTCAGCTGGAAGGACCTATTTTTACTGAAGAATATTCTGTATGTTTAAGAACTACTAAAATTGTTTTCTAGCTTTAAAAAGAGTAGCTATGTAAACTTCACTAAAACTGCACATGTTAAAAAAACACTTATAAAGTCATCCGAGAAGCTGTTCTTCTTAAAATATAATATAATGGAGTAAGCTTGAAACATTGTTCAAATTATACAGAAAGCCTGCTTTTAAATGGCATCCTGCATACAGCTGTGCTTCTTTAATTTTGCTTTGGAAAGATGAACAGTGCTGCTGACAGCTGTTCACGCCTTGTAGTATGGCATTTGAAACTGGCAGCACGAGGTATTCTATGAAGCCAAGCTCTCTTTTGCTTTTTAATTACAACACTTTGGTGAAACTTTAAAAGTTTGAGTCATCTACGAACTTTGATCCACATAAATTCTGACAGAAAAGTATGAAATATGTTTATTGTAGGATAATTACATCCTTTTTAATGAAGATACTGCTTTATTCGGTGTTCTCTTCTAATAGCATCATAGCTATCTTCATACAGGCATAAATGTATACTTTACACACTTTTATTTTACACAAAATTTATACTTCATACACTTAAACCTGGAAATCTGACTTTAGTATCACCAGTAGATCACAATCAATATTGGAGTACAGGACACTCATACCCTAAGGCTGTTTTTAAACTGCCTGCAGAATCAAATATAATTCAGCATTATTGGTCTACTCCCTTTGCCCTCACTAGAACCATTCCTTCTTACCATGCAATTTCTCTTCCTGTAATTTAAGTATCCAGGAATCTTGTTTCCAAAAGTCAACCTCATCCACTGGACTGATAGAGCATTCTTCTATGGTGCAAATGGCAGCACTGATAGCATACAAAATAGCTGGGAAAAGGGCATTGATTTTTTTTCTTTTCCACCACACTCAACTGCTGAAAACCGCCTAATACCAATAACAGTGATCAATTTATTCTAAGTACTAAAAGTAATTTGTTGTAACTGTAATATATAATTTTATTAATGAATTCTGTTCTATTTCTTTATCAACAACTTTAAAGGCAACAGCTGTTGGTGTACAAGCTGTTGTGCAAAGTACACTAGGTAATTTGTGGAATCAGTCTGTTCAGTTCTTGATCTGAAAACATAAGGATCTTTACTTTTATCTTTACCATGGTTTTATTTCTGGTTGCCACATCTCTCCTACCCTCATTACTTTCCTTACGTTATTCCACTTTGTCTATGTGCTATCAACAGTCATTTCTTGGCAACTTATTGAAACTCCTTGCAATCTTAACTTTAGTAAGGCCTTCACACTGTCTCACTTTAACATCCTCATAGACAAGCTGACAATATAGGGGTTAGATCAGTGGAGAGTGAGGTGGATTGCAAACAAGAATAGCCAGGCCGAGAGGGTTGCAAACAGTGGCACAAAGTCCAGCTGGAGGCAAATGACTGGCAGTGTACCCCAGGAGTCAATACAGGGGACGGTACTGTCTGACATTCTCATCAATGACTTGTACGAAGGGACAGAGTGCACCCTCAGCAAGTTCATAGATAATACAAAACTGGATGGAGTGGCTAACACACAAGATGGGTGCACTGTTTTCCAGAAGGACCTTAACAGGAAGGAGAAATGAGCAGAGAAAAACCTCATTGAAGGCAAAAAGAGAAATGTGAAGTCCTGCACCTGGGTATGAATAATCCCAGGCTCCGGTACAGGCTGGGAGCCAAGCGGCTGGAAAGCAGCTCTGCAGAGGAGGATCTTGGGGGCTTTCCAACCAACATGTTGACCATGAGCCAGCAATGTGCCCTTGCAGCAAAGAAGGCCAAGAGCATCCTGGGCTGCAATAGGAACAGCATTGCCAACAGGTCAAGGGAGGTGATCCTTCCCCTCTATTCAGCCCTGGTAAGACACAGCTGGAGTTCTGGGTCCACTGCTGGGCTCCCCAGTGCAAGACAGAGACTTACTGGAGTGAGTTGGAGGGAGTCCAGCAAAGGGCAACTTAGATGATTAAGGGGCTGGACAACCTGACATAAGGTGAGAGGCTGAGAGAGCTGCAAGTGCTCAGCCCAGAGATGACAAGACTCAGGGAGATCCTATCCATGTGTATAAATACCTGATAGGAGGGAACAAAGGAGAGGGAGCCAGACTCTTCTCAGTATTGTCCAGTGACAGGTTAAAAGGCAATGGGCATAAATTAAAACACATGAAATTCCATCTGAACAGAAAGCCATTTTTTTACTCTGCAAGGGTAATCAAACCGTGGACCAGGTTGTCAAAAGAGGTTGTGGAGTCTCCATCCTTGGACATACTCAAAATGCAACTGGACACGGCCCTAAGCAACCTGCTCTAGCTGACCCTGCTTGAGCAGGGGTTGGATGTGACCATCCCCAGGGGTTCCTTCCAACCCCAGCCATTCTGTGGATTCTGAAAGAGATACTGCTAACATTTTTGTTAACTGTTTCTCCTTGTAAAAGCTACATGGGAATGGGATGGAAAAGAATCACTTCAGTCTCCAGGCTGTTGTCTCCTCAATGTTAAAGAGTTGCTTTCTTAAATTAATCAGTCCTAAATGAAGTTAGGACTCCGATTGTCACACCTCCCACTTGAAGGTTAGGTGGTTTTAAAAACCTTACTCTAATTTATTTTAGCCTCGTTCACACCCACATGTTCTTATCCACACATTGTTTTTCAGCCTATTTTCCCCTCCCATATATTTATAGAGATGTGGGCTTATTTAGCACATGAAAATAAAGTTTTTATGGGCTTTTATAATATGCTGTCCATCCCTGTGATTACCCCTCACAGCCTTTCCCTGCACCTGCTCCAGTTTCAATTCCTCCTTCATGAACACAGAAGAGCAGAATAGTACACACTATTCCTCAAAAAATTATATTAATGCCTTCCTCTGTCTGTTGTAAACATTTTCCTCACTCTTTGTAGGTAACAGATCATTTGATTACTCTGGCCAGACTAAATGGGAGAAATACATACAATAGATGACCCAGGTGCTTACCTGCACTGTGCTTACAGTCCATACTATTGTGGGTAACAGATGTGAAGCACCTTTCTGCATCCTCATCACAATCACAGGGCTACATCATGCTGGTGGCAGCCATTTCATTAAGATCTTGCTTCCAGGCAAAAATCAATTGAAGTCTTTTTATTATGGTTGTATTTCCACCCATGCGCATTATCTGATGCTGCAGACTGCTTTTCTCAGGAAATCTTCAGTAGCCTCTGTAAGATGTCCTAAGAAGTAGAAAGATCTTAGCCATGAGAGGATCTGATTCAAGTTAGTCCAGCACATACCAAACTACCCAGCAGAGAGTAGGTGGGTTTGGCTTTCTTTAAACAAAGGATAAACCTGCATTTTAAATCATGCCTCTGAGAAAATTTTTCAAACTTGTCCTCTGCTTGTACCTAGTTCTCTGTAAATATAAAAAGATAACTTCTGGATTAAAATTTTCAAGAGTAGAAGTGACTTAGGCTCATCAGTCACTTATGAAAATGGGACATCAGAGCTTTGAAATTCCCATTCTGAGTAAGTTTCTAAATTAGAGAAGACACTGAAACAGAGCTTCAGCAGTAGAGCAGGCCATTTGATAAGCCAAAAATAGCTATTAGCAAAGCAAATATAACTCTAAAGAGATGTAATCTATTTAGAAGAACTTTGGAAGGTAGAAGGTGATGGAAGGAGGGGAAAAGCTAATGCAGAGATCACTTATAACTTATGATGTAAATGAAATATGATCCCATGGCATCTTGAAGCTTGGGATATATTTGTTCGTGAGATACAAGCTCATCATCTTCTATATAGAGTTAGGACAACCTTGTAATATTACATTTTTTCGCCCACTCACCCTCCCTGAAATTTTGAAGGAGGGTGAGGTAAGAGCGTTATAAAACAAAGTGGGAGAAATTACTCTCTTATACTGTGCAATACACTGGCAGTTTTGCGCTCTTTACTCCTATTTGCAGTTACATTGTTTTCAATAGGACCTTGTTTCTGTCCTGACATTTATTGTGCCACTACAGCCATTAATATGTGGAAGACTATTTTCAAACCCCTATCACTATCATTCCTTCTATCTTCCATTTATTGGAGTGAATATACAATGAGAAGAGTGGTAGGAGATAGTATTTTTTGTGTGTTTGAAAGTAATAAAGTCTACAGAACTAAAATAAGCTGAAAAAATAATTCCCAATTTCAGTCTTTTGTAACCACAATTCCACCTTCAAATATTTTGCTACTTGGAGTGATTATATATGTTCAAAGGAAGGACACAAATGGCAATCCAATATCAGGTAGACTTACTGTAGCTAAAATTAGAGTAAATATCAGCTCACTGAGAACTTTCCCTCAATTCATTAGCAAATCTTATCCTCGGTATCTTGATATATATACACTGAAACACATTCTGCTAGTTCTCAGCAAAATGGATTTGCGTCCCTTCTCGTGTACAATTTTTCATTGGTTCTCCATATGAATACAGTCATTCTAAAGAAAGGGATGCTTACCCTTTGCTTGAGATTATATTTTTAGAGTGTCAGTTATAAAGATACACTAAAGCAGTAGCTCCCTTTTACTTGATAATAAACATAGCCCAACAGCTGAAAAGATATATTTACAATCTTCCACCAGAATCCTCCCAACCCCTTACTGCTAAGAAAAACAAGTGGGCCACTGCAGCATGTCCCAGAACTATTTTGGTATTGAGGGAAGCGCAAGTTCCAAAGCAGTGTGGAAAAATGCCCCGCCAGCTGCTCCCCTCTCATACAAATGTAGGCTTAAGTGTCTTCCCTGATCAACTAGTAGATGAAAGAACTTTCAGATAAGTTGCTTCTACATCATTAGTACCACATCCACGGAGATTTTTAGGTGTCTAAAGGCTCAAAGGTTCAAATGAATTGCTGGAAACTAATCAAGTACCACACTTCAGCTGACCTACAGTACTTGGCTGTGCAAGTCAACAACAAAAAAAGAAGCAATTTAATTCACAGCAGTTCAGCTCCCTTCACTATGGAGCACGCACACTCAAATCACTTGTGCCTGCCACATATTGGGAGCACGGAGCATACAGACCTGTTGCGGCACAGTAACTTGTTACCCCATACCAACTGGTTCTGCTCTGAGTAACATTTGTATTTATAAATACAAATCTGCTTTCAAAGTTCTGGCACCTGAAAAGTCATTGGTGCTTGAACTCTCACCAGTGAAGTTCACCGAATGCCAGACGTTCTAGCCAAGATCTTGGTTTAGCTGAGGATTTCAAGGGCCCATCTCATGCCTACTGATCACAAGCTGTCAGGCCTGCACTCTGTCTGCTTATCAGCCCAACAGACAGGCTTGTAGTACAAGTGCCACACCAAGACCAAATTAAAATAGTTATAACACACACTTTCACTTAGAAGCACCACCAAAGCAGAAGATGGCATCCCCAGCTTTTTATGTGGCTGTTGAGAGGCTGGCATACTTGGGGAGGAGGTAAGAGACTACTCAGCTGAGGGGACTCAAACCCAGATTCTTATGTTGTTCTTGGAAGCATGAGGGCATTGGCCTTTTTAAAAGGGATTTTTAATGGAGTTCATGCTTCTAAAGAAAAGTTTAAAAATGTGAACCTCCAGTGAGTCAAAACCTTGGGAAGCAAAGAAAAGTCAGGTGTGTGTGGATTTTTCCTAAATCTCATGAGCTCCTGGAACCTGAGTCATATATGTGGCACTAATGACAATAAGTGCAATAATGACAATAATAATAGCTGACACAAAGCATGCTGCAACTAGTTTAGTCTGGAGATGAAAAAGACAAAGAAAATAGTTGGATGGTCTATATGAACTGCATATAAACCTAGCTTCTTGGTCAAGCTGAGACCAAAAACCAGACAGACACGGTCTGGGTGCTGATGCTGCAACATTAGTGCTTCCGTGTCAAGAAAGCAGTTGTAAGATCAAGCAAGTAGTCGTAAGATGCAGCATCACCTCTTCCATCTTGACTGTTTTGTTTCTTCAAATTAATCCTTTTCCTTAGTATTAGTATCTCCTCTTTCTTCAGAATGAGTTTCCAGGCTACTTGTAAGTTGCAGTCAAAGGTAGGACTGAGGCTGACATGCCAAAATACATTAGCTATAAGCCAAGTAACACTGCAGAAGCTTCAGCTACCACATAGTAACAGGATACTGCCCAGGTCTGTACAGCTGAAGCCAAATTCAATACTCTTCTAACTTCAGTGCTGTTGCCTAGGTTAACTAGATCAATATTTGCAAAGCAATATCTATACGCGTTCCTGTCACACCTTTAACTGCAATATAGGTACAGTCACAGGTAGTGATCATTAGTGCTCTGAACTCACATAGACATCAAAATTGGCAATTTGCCTGCTCAACTATTTGAGACACTAAATTTTTTTAAGTAGGCTAGGTTTTATTAGAAACTATGGATCACGGTTGGAAGGACACTGAAAAGGGGTAAATGACATGACAAAGCAGAGGAGACTGGGAATTAAATCTGTCTCAGTGCAAGCTGTGCCAAATGTCCAAGACACACTGCTATTTCAAAATCAAGAGATGCTAGACATTCACTGTATCACATTTTGATTGCCTAACCTAATGCTCTCATGAACTCAAATTATACTGAAATTTGAGGGGAAGCAGTTAAGCCATGACAAAATTCTTAGTTGTAAAAATAAATTTTCCCTTTTGACAAACACAATAGTCTTGACCTTTTTCTGAAAGCAATATATTACATCATAGCAATGTGTAATTTCACTTTGCAGTGCAGGTATATATTTAAGGTAAACTATAACATATTATACAAACATGCAGCCCCACTGAGAAACTGTTTTCAGAAAAATACTTCGGTGATCCAAGTATCCAGGAGAGAACCAAGGCTAACAAAATGCTAAAACGTAAAAATGTCTTAGAATTTCTGGGATTCTCATCCTCTACTCAGTTTCAGCTCTGATGCTTTTATAAACAACAATCAAGAGGCCATGCTGCAGATGGAGAGGGAAAAGGCTACAAAATAGCACAGCCACCTTCCTATCACCTAAGCCAGAGCACACATCCCATGCAGAATGGCATCACCTTTTATGCATCCACATCTCTTAGAATACAAATTTGTTTTATATATATATCCAGGCTGTTCACAATGATTTTGGGTTTTTATCTACCAGTAAGCAAATTCTAACTTCAGTTTCAGCCTCAGGATAGAAGGCAAAGGCTGGGAGCTTGTGCTACAACTTCCATCTGCAAAACCTCTTGTGTGGGCAGCATCACAAGAAATTCTTCAAGGCAGATTGCAGCTCAGAAGACATTGATGGCTATGTTTGCACAATGTAGTGACAGTAGATATAAACACTGTTTGAGCATGTTTTAAATTTAATTTCAGAGCATGTGAACTGTTGGCATCCAGAAGATGGTACACAAATATCTGAGCAGAAGACCCAGAGTCAGTGCTGTCACCTCACCATTGCAACAGCTGTGGTTCTCAGTAGCCCTGCAGTAAAATTGGTAGGAATTTCTACATCACATAACCCCCAACCATATCACTAGTAGATCTAATGCATTTCCCCACCCTGCTAACTAAGCTTAAATGATTAGACCAACATTACCCACATCCAGTACCAAGCTAGTAACACTGTGCTCTCCTTTACAAGCAAGATCACTGTGCTGTGCCTGGAAAAATCAGCAGATAAAAATGATCATGTACCTTTGCTACAGTTGGTTAAAAAGAATACAAAAGCATCTCATGACATAGCTACACAACATGCTACCACACAAATTCAGGATTAAAACCTTTTCTTTTTTTTAATAGGGTAGAGAGGGACATTTACATTTAATTGTACACAAATATAAAACAAACAAAACAGCCCAAGAAACAAATAGCTTTCCAAAGTATGGAATCTTTCCTCTTCTTAAATACAAATGCAAAATACATGCTACTGGTTGCAGAAAGAACTATTTTTTAGGTTAAAAAGTGAAAGACAATATACATCATGCACTGAGACATCTGTGGCTGGTGCAGGAATCAAAATAAGGAAAGACAGCACACAGAAACTACAGAGTCTTTGCTGTGGGCTACTGTCAATGGAAAGCTCAACTTGACCATCACAAAGAACAAGCTGTCGGCAAACTCATCGCTGATGGTGGTCCAAGGGCTGACTAGCACTGTTCAAACAATGGGTAGGACCAACATGAGAATGGAAGTGGAACCCAAACCGTGCTGGTTGATCCCATCCCATCCCCGGTTCCTCCCAGAAACATTGTTATGCAGCCTAGCCAGAAGTCAAACCCACATTTGCAAGTGCCCTTAGGCACCCAGTTCCTATTGATTTCAATGGGAATCAGGCTCCTAAATGCGTTTGTCAGTCTCAGCTTTACTGCCTTTGCACTCCAGCAGCAGGGAGAAGCTTTTGGACTACTCTGTTTCTGCCTCAATACCTTTTCAGGACAAAGGAGGAAAAACACATGTGTGTCTTAGACATAATTCATATTCATTTTGCAAGGGGATAACAACTTAGCCAGCGCAAAAAGATGTATCAAGAAGTATATCATTACGTATGGCTTTTAACAGCAAATGACAGCACTGGCTGGTTACCACTAATATTATCATAACTCTTTCAGAAATTCTGACAGCATAGTCCAATATTAAGGAAATCCCCATTCTCCTTCTCTTTCCTTCAGCTATCTTTGAAAACTAGCTTTAAGGCTCTACATTTGTGTTAACAGCAATTTCATATGCAAAATGGTTTTGGGTATGGTTACCCTGGTGGTCAAGCAGTTTGAGTGCATCAATTTATAACAACACAATGGAATATATTTCAGGTGACTCTCTTTAGAGCTATGTTCTTTTAGTGTTCAACCCCCTTTATGAGAAATGATTGAAGAAAAAAGAAAAATAGCATATGGCAGCTATTACCAAAATAAACACATACCATGTTCTGAAATCCTGCATGCTACTCAAGTTACTTTAAGAGTAAAAAGAGTTTAAAAAAAAAAAACAACAAATACATCAATTCCAATTACTGCCTCCTGGACTTTTTTTTTCTTTTCGCCTGGCAACAGGACATCCTTTCTGGCTTTGTGAAGATCTGATATTCATTAAAACAAAACAAAACAAAGCAACTGTGCTAAAAATCATGAACGTCAAAGAAAATTGAGAATGCTAGCACATGCTGAGTCATGTTCTACAGCATATTAGCAGAAATATGTTCCAAAACCAGGTTTTATCTTAAGAAACTCTGATTTGGAGTAGAAATTCTTCTTGTTACAGCAACAGAGAAATATGTGCAAAATGATAACTAGTACTTATATTATTTTCAGTGCTTAAAGTCTTAAATGGTTTATGGACATACCATTGTAGACACCACTTATTTTTGCATGCCACAGTGTCATCACAGATCTTCAGCAGTGACGGCTGACTGACAATTTATCTCTTCTTGTACAAATGAGACATAGCTACTGGTCAGACTACCCTGCTCCCAAGGGCAAAGAATCAGGAAGAAAAATCTTTCTTTCTAGGACAAGGACTTGAAAAAGTAAGTAGGCCTGAAAATGTCATCTGGTCTACTCCTCTACTCCTAGGCAGGACTGTTAGGGTTTAAAATATATTTGGGCATTTTTGAGCCTGTACCTTGAATAACCTATATCTGCTCACTAGAAGATACAAGTGAAACCAAACCTCCCCCAGCCTAGAAGAGGTTTCTACCCTGCAAACTAATTATGGGGAAAATTACAGTGGTAAAGAGTTGCACCTGCATTACATGGTTTGATCTGTGGGAGGTTATTGTAAGCTGCAGTATTGTGCCTTGAAAGCAATGCTTTTCATATGAAAAATCCTGAACACAGAAGTGCCTATGGCTGCAGGCCTTGCCATTGGCTAACAACAATGTGGTATACTGTAAGCGCATTGGAATAGTTCACAACAATTGTCTGATAAAACAATACAGAAAAATACCTGCTTTATTTTCTGCATCTGTTAGAATTGTTGTACCAAAGTACAGGTACCATTAGACATGTAAACTGACATGCCCAGCTTTCAGGTAAGCAAATATTCCTTTCCCACCAATTAATAATGGGAATTAATGTTGTTTAATCTACCAGGTGATAGAGGTGTCATGTAAGTAATTGGATGCTTTGTGTTCCTCCTGAAGACAATGCAATTTTAAGCCTGTTTATGTAAAAGATGTGGAATTAACTTGTTTCCCTTCTGAAGAGATTTCTATTTTCTTACTGCAACTCTATGGCTTAATCCTATGCAACAAAAACCCTAGAGCATAAAAAAATTAAAGTTAAGCACATTTTCAGAGGCATTCTTCTGTTCAGTCATCACTAAGAACAAAATGTTGGCTCTTTGTTAAGGAGGAAATATCACAAATACCATATGCAATGAGGCTCCAAAAATGGTAGCTGGCAGCAGCAGAAAATATGCTTTCACTGGTGCAAATACCAACATCTTAATTCAGATGGGCAAATGAAATACTATTTTTACTAGCTGCAGCTAGTACATACCATCAAAGCATCTTTGTTCTCTTTTTTTTGCCGTTCATACCTGTCTTTCCTTTCTGTTTCATTTTCTTGATGCTCATTCTTGTTATTTTAGTTTTGAGAACTTCTTTCCTTACGTTCAGGTCAGTCTAGATCTCACTGCCTGCCCACCTATAGTTCTCAAACAACCACCACTTTGTTCTAGAAAACAGCTGAGGAGCCACAGCTAATAAAAAAAAAGTTGCCCTGCAACTATTTCAATCCTCTTTTGCACAGCGGCACGCAATCCGAGATGTTTCCACTGCTGGAGGGGGGGACACACAATTTTTAAAGGAAAGGTTAAAATTTTTGTATATTATTTCAAAACAAAGTAAAAATTGTTATCTTGGCTTTACCACCGAAAAATAGTTGTTAGAATATACACAGGCCAGTCTGGCCTGGGCTACTCTCTGAAAAAAATCCTTACCAGTAAAATCAGTATCATGGTGTCAGGTTTAACCTCAACTGGCAACCAAGTCCCACACAGCCACTCGCTCACACCCACCCCCAGTGGGATGGGGGAGGGAATCGGAAGGGTAAAAGTTGAGAAAACTCATGGGTTGAGATAAAGACAGTTTAATAGGCGAAGCAAAAGTCACACACACAAGCAAAACAAAACAAGGAATTCATTCGCTACTCCCCATCGGCAGGCAGGAGTTCAGCCATCTCCAGGGAAGCAGGTCTCCGTCACACATAAAGGTTACTTGGAAAGACAAACACCATTGCTCTGAACACCCCTCCCTTCCTCCTCCTCTCCCAGGTTTATATGCTGAGCATGATGTCATATGGGATGGACTCTCCCTTTGGCCAGTTGGGGTCAGCTGTCCCAGCTGTGTCCCCTCCCAGCTCCTTGTGCACCCCCAGCCTCCTCGCTGGTGGGGTGGGGTGAGGAGCAGAAAAAGCCTTGACTCTGTGTAAGCACTGCTCAGCAATAACAAACACATCTCTTGTATTATCAATGCAAATCCAAAACATAGCCACATATTACTGTTATGAAAATTAACTCTATCCCAGCCAAAACCAGCACACATGGCTATTGTGAGCCTACATGATCTACTTAAGTCATTCTGTAGCTCACTTCTGTACAAGATTACCATTAAAGTCATAGAAATAATGCTACTAGATAAGCCAGGGATCCTGTAGTTTCCATGAGCACTTTAGCACTTTTAAAAAATCTTCCAAAGGAGGTTACAAGAAGCCCTTAAGTGACAAGTTCTAAAACTATCTGCCCATATGGGAATTTTCTTTTTAATTACAGAGAATATTTTTATTTTTACTTCTAACTTTCAGACTTCATTTCAGTTATTCCAGGTTTCTTCATCTACATCCATGTAGCAAGACATATTATTGAAGACAGATGTGAGAATGTTGAGAATGGAAAACTTAATTCTACTTGAACTTTTATAAGATACCCACATTTACTTGACTAAATAAAAGCCCTTCCAAAATACAGATATAGAAACAATTTGAGTAGTATAATACAGTATAACAATGTGAGAAAACCACTATGGGCCCAGTCCTCCAGGTTTTCAGTGATGACAATGAAAAATACTGGAACAGGACTGGTTTATTTTGTAGAAGGTGATGAGGAAAAAGGTATTACCAAATATTTAATACAATTTTAGGTGTATTAAGACACAAACTATGCTTATGCAACATTTCTATCTACATAGATTTAATTTTGCACTTAGAAGTCTTCTATTCCCTTAAAAAGTGCATACAAAGGATACTAATGCACATATTAGCACAATACTATGAAATAAGCATTGCTAGCACCAATGAAGCTTAAGTACAGCATGGTCATCAAATTGTAAAGGTACTAGAAAGTCACAACAAATCACTCTCCCAGGAGTAGGCCAATGACTTTTACAATTCATTATGGTAAAGTTAAAACATCAAAATCAGGATGGACGCTCTCCAATAAGACTACTGTCATAAGTACATATAATAACAGATGCAGACAGAAAGTAAATGCTACTTCCAACCTCTGGACTGCACACACAATCAAAAATTAGCCCAGCTGAAATTTTTAGTAGGAAGGATCAAGGCAACTGAGGTATACTAACCTACACAGCTCATCAAAATGAGCCACAAAAGAAAGAAAATAACCATCTGTCCACTTGTGCCTTTTTCCATTTAGAATTCAACCTGCAGTTTTCTCTCCCAAGCTCTGCAACATCCTTACACCATCCACTGAAATCATACATCTTGAAAGAACTCCTAAAGCTTTAGCACTGACCACCCTCCCTGGGGATAAGCTGTAGTTACTAACATAGGACTGATGTGGTTTTCATAGATAACACTGTACAGTTCTGTATGCTTTTCTACATTAGAGTAATTGAGACATAATATCATATTTCAAGAGAGTGGCTGAATATGTTTGAAGACTTAGAATCTGTGTGAAAGGGAAAAAATAAACTTGTACATATTTTCCAAGCTGTGCCTTTTTATAGAAAGTGTTCAAAGATGCATGTATTTGATGTATACCATAAGGATGAATACTCATTCAGCCTATTCAGACAGGCTTTCTGGAACTGGAGGAAGAGCAATGAAGCATTAAAATAAATGACATATAAATAAAATACAAATAAAACATTAAAAATATAAATCAATTAACAGCTTCCTTTTTTTTGTTACTTGTCCTGGTTTCATCTGGGATAGAGTTAATTTTCTTCACAGCAGCTAGTATGAGACTGTGTTTTGGATTTGGGATGAGAAAATGTTGATAATGTACTGATGGTTTGGGATGTTGCTAAGCAGTCAAGGACAGTCCAGCTTCTCATGCTGGCCTGCCAGTGAGAAGGCTGGGGGTGCTCGGGGAGTTGGAAGGGGACACAGCCAGGACAGCTGGCCCAGGCTGGCCAAGGGGATATTCCATACCATATGACATCATGCTTGGTACATAAAGCTGGGATGAAGAAGAAGGAAGGGGTGGCAGGATGTTTGGAGTTATGGTGTCTGTCTCCCCAAGAAACCATTATGTATGATTGAGCCCTGCTTCCCTGGAGATGGCTGAACACCTGCCTGCCCATGGGGAGAGGTGAATTAATTCCCTGGTTTGCTCTGCTTGTACACACAGCTTTTGCTCTTCCTATTAAACTGTCTTTATCCCAAACGATTAGTTTCCTCACTTTTACTCTTCCGATTCCCTCCCCCATCCCACCGGGGGGAGTGAGTGAGGCTTAGTTGCTGGCTGAGGTTAAACCGTAACACTGTTGTCTACTGGAGTACAATCAACTATGATATGATAAAAGTTAAAGTAATCTTTGAACAGTCCAGCCCTTCCACATGGTGAACCAGGAATAATTATCCTTCTGTTAGCAATGGTTATACCCCATATAACTTCCATGCTGCCAGGATAACCTGATCACTATAAAGAAAAGCAGGCACGAATGGAAAAAAGGAAAAGCAGAAAGAAAATTGAGAAACACAGACTTTTTTAAAAGCAAGATGACTCAATGTATAGTCTATGTGTTTTCTCCGAGTCCCAAACTTTTTACATATTTTTTCCCCTTTTAAGGAATGTTCCTTTCCAAACTTCAACAGGAATCCAGCCACAACCAACACGCCGCTCCCCAAGAGTCCTTCCTTACTTGCAGACCTTGCTACAGGTCTGCTCTGTTCTCTACTACTCTTTTCTATCCAGCTGTTGTCCCTCATTTCATCTTTTTGGGGGTTAACTGTCTACCTCAGCAGCCCTTACCTTCATTGCACTCTACTTTGATTCTGGCCCTTGTATGAATCTTGTCTTTACTAGTTGCAGTTCTCTCTCATTCTTAGCACCAAAGTGAGGACGACACTCTGTTAGCACTCTGTAGGGTAATCCAGCTATCTACTACTCCTTCTCGAATTCAGTTTTTAACATATTTTTGTGTTCTTACACAGTGACAATTCACTCACAAAAATGCTAGTTACTCCTATGCCCTAACATCTGATTGTGTCTCTCTTTGCTCTTAAAAAATATGTATTGCCCCTTACCACACTCAGAAACACTCACTCATTCCCTGGCACAACCCTATATGACTACACGCATTGCCTTAAACAGCCTGTGCTGTTTCTGAACATGTTCTTTTCCCCACATTCGCTCGATCACATCCTCCTCTAGTACTGTTCAATTTTTAAAAGCACAAATATACCACTCTCAAAGGTGGGGTTTCAAAGTTTTGCTAGACCTGGATGTTACCAAGTAAAAATGTGGAAGTTCAATGTGTTGAGAAGCTATCTTGTGGCTGCAGAAAGAAAAGGTAAAGTGGAAATGTGAATTAGTGAACAGTCTATGAAGTAGAATCATCCAATGGTTCACCTGAGAAGACAAACATGAAAGAACACCTTTTCTGAGTTTGTATTGTATTACATCCACATTTGACAGGTGCTCCACAATGTGCTCTTACAATGAAATAACATTATCTAAGGAGTTGGATTCCCACCCAGCTTGTATCTTCAAGTGAACTGAGTTTAGGAGTTTATTTCCTAGCTCATGTAAAAGAGAACTTAAAGATATGTCAGACTTTTTTTTTTTTTTCTTAGGATGCACTACAAATTTAGTTTGCAGCACACTGATAGTACAGTAGGGCAA
>NW_010522624.1:76350-86576 GCF_000687285.1 Phaethon lepturus
TGATGCAAATTTTGCTCACAGCTTAGTAAGTTATCTTGATTTACGTCAAAATCTTACTTCTATTGTTGGTTTATGCTGAACTTCAGCTGTTGAGTCATATCTTTCTGTTCACTTTTCTCCTAAATATTTATTCATTACTCAAAAAGAAAGTACCTGAAAGGCCAGTTTCTTTATATCATTTTACATTTGAAATCACCTTTAGTATTTTAAGTCTATTCACTCAAATATAATGAGGTAACATACTGTACACCAAGTTAAAGCTCATAAGGTTAATGGTCCCTAACACAAGCATGAATTTATGGTACTTTTAGAAATGAGACTACTCTGCATGAATTGAAATCATTGTAACAGG
The DNA here is from genome assembly GCF_000687285.1 of Phaethon lepturus. Taxonomy (NCBI): domain Eukaryota; kingdom Metazoa; phylum Chordata; class Aves; order Phaethontiformes; family Phaethontidae; genus Phaethon; species Phaethon lepturus. The sequence continues at coordinate 76,703 of NW_010522624.1, forward strand.
GAAGTTGGTAAAATAACCAATCCTAGCTTAAAATAAACTAGTATATCTGTATAATGCATGCACATTATATTTAAAAACTGTTTAGGACAGGTAGCATCAGCACGAACTTTAAATGTGTATAGTAAAGTATTTGTACTACATACTTGTTCTTTGTATTTTAGACTTCATTATATCAGGCCTGTACATTGAGCTCAACTGAGGACAAATCGAGTGGCAGACACTACTTCGTAGTTAAATGGGATTCCCCCATTGTTGTTGAACCAGGAAAGCGTACAACTGGAGTCCATATAATACAGGTAGGATGCCATTTTGCAGTGTTCCAGAATGAAATGGCCTTATGATCTCTAATACTGGGGTAATGCTTACAGATGGAACTCACAGCACTCTCACCAAGCACAATCCCAATTCTACAATTGGATCTATTCAAGTCACCTTCACATACACAAAGTCCCAGAAGACTTTTGCAGACCTTTGTGAAAGTCCATCTGGCTGCAGCCTAGGTATGAATATGACACAAAACTGATACAAAGGGGATAACACTTCCCAAGGAAAAAAAGATAAAAGATAAAAGGAAACATCATTAGGATAATTGGAGAAAATCAGAAAAGGAAGGAAGAGTAAAGGCTAAAAAGCACACACTCAACATTTCTATTACGGAATTTTAATTCATGTGTTCGGTTTTCATTTATTTTACAATGCATCTCTAGACATTATCTGCATTTATGTCAACAATTTTGGTCCTACTGTTAGGGGAAAACTAGTACCCAATTGCAAAGTCCAAGTGTCCAGTTGCAAATAGATTATTTCAAAAGACACGTCACCACTTTGAATAGCAACAAATTTGCAATTGCAAATACAACTGATCTTTCAGCATTTACATAATCAGGATATGAATTCTGAAGCCTATGCCTTCTAACCATCTAAACTTGATTCATCCTCCGTCAAATTCTAAACCCTGTTCCAAACTTAGTTCAGACCATAATATCCTCATGTCTTTTAAAACTCAGACTGACAAGATCTGCCCTACGTGGGTTGGTCTTACAAGTTTCCTGCTCACTCTAGCAACCCATGGAATCCTTAGTCTCCACTGAGGCAGAAGGGAGGCCTGGTAAACAATGAACCACAGAAATCAAGTCCATAATTGCCATTAGAGAAAAAGAGGCTATTTGTGACTCGTTTTATGTTTCCAGTGATGCATTGCTATTGTCAGAATTGTCTTTCTTATATACATATAAAGATGCTTTATAAACTCTAAAAAAATATCAACAGTAAGGCTCAGGAAAATATAAAAACCAAAAGAAGCCCCCTCCTTTTACAATTTTGGCCTTTATGTCCTAAGAGAAGTGGTAAAATTGGCCACAAAAATAAAATAAAAAATAAGGTGTTCTCTAAACTCTTGTCCAGAGTTGTACTTGAGTATGTAATTTACATAAATGTAGCTTAAGGACCAAGATACACTGTCTCTTAAGAAAGTTTACAGTTTTTTTCACCTACCCTTTGCCCACAGTAAAAATATTAAGCACTCATTCAGAAGAATCAATTTTAATCAGAAATGTTACTAATTTATTACTCATTTATCCCAGTAAAAGCAATATTAAAATCTGTATTAAATGGAAAATGAAGCTTTTAAAATCAAATTTTAGGATCAATAATATGCATAACACTGTTGAAACTTTGTAAGTTCTCTACACTCCCATTTGATCTGTTGAGAATGAGACAGACTCAGCATCATCCCTGAAAATTCACATGCACGCTCACACAAAAAAGGTAGCCTTGAGATAACGCTGAAAACAAAATTTTAGGAAAGCTTATGATAAATACAGAGCTACAATGTCATAATATAGGTCAACTAAGATTACGTGAATGGTTTTATCTAATATGGTCAGTGAGTTAAAGTTATAAAGCTTGCACAGGTACAATGGAGGTTCAGAATTTGTTGCATTAATTACTTAGTAAGACAGCAAATTAAGTAATATAGCAAGAGTAAAAAAAAAAAAAAGCAGCCTTCATATGACTGAAGAGACACCTACAATACAATGACGCAGCTACAGGCTGAACAGACATAGTCTATCAATACCTGCAACAGACAGACCAGAAAAATCCTAAAATGATAACAAGGCTTTTCTCTTCTGAGAAAGGCTTAATCACTGCAGTAGAGAACATTTTTTTCTGTGGAGGAGTCTGAAACAGCTGGATTTGCTCCCAAATTCAGGAAATAGCGAACTTTAATAAAACAATGGACAAACTAACTCTTACTGTGTGGTTCAACTTTACAAGCAGTAACAATGCAAAAGGTATTAACTTACAGCATACTTACAGTAAACACCACTCCCATCAATATTTTAACAGCTGTCATCAAGAGAATAGTAAAACCAGAGCCTCATTAAAATGAAAGATGTGAAACTGTTAACACACATCTCAATAACAAGTTGCATTTCAGAATCAAATCCCCCCAGGCTTTGATTTGAAACTGCCCACATTTGTCATCTCTCAGGACATAGTTCAGTAACCATTTACTCAGCTTCTATTGGGAACAAGCAGTAGTTATGATAATGTAGTAATGAACACCCAATTTACTAACTTTGGGAAAACTTTGTTTTATACCGTATAACCACATTTTTTCATTTATCTTATTATTTGGGGAAGATGTTTTAAATTACTATTAAGAAAAACTATAGCGCCAGTAAATGCATTCTCAAGACTACCTGCATACATATACTGGACTCCACTCACACTGGTGGTATGAGGGGAAAAAACCAAACCTGTACAAAAAGGTAAACAGACGTGTTTCAACAGATACTTATGGAAGTGTGCGAATTAGATAAATTTAAATAATAAATATGGATTGTCCCATAAAGAAAAACATTCAGAGCACTGCTCAGAGAAACAACTAGAAGTTCTCTTCTTGGCTGTTCCTAATTTAGAGCTTACTGAGTCTCAATGCTCCAACCATCTGTCCATTCTGATGATCTTTCTCAAGCACAAATTCTATCTCAGAGGACCTGGAAAGTTTTCCAGAGACAGCATGTCAAAATAAATACAATTCCTCAGTAAAACTTCCTTTTCTAGGGAAAAAAGTACTTGAAGGAATCCTAGCTAGCTCTAATAACATATTTTTGATTGACTTCCATCCCCCATATCAATGCCATTTTATTGTAATCATACACAGAAAACATACTCCACCCGCTCAGAAGCTGAGCAACAGAACTCTAACCATATGGAAATCACTAGGCTAAAAACCAGAGCCACCATCACGATTTCCTACTGCTATCAACATGTAAGTTTACATGCAAATCTTCTGATTGTCCACAAAATGTCCTTGCACAATTCTCTATGTACAGAAACAAAACAGGCACACATCTGTGCCTTTGACTCCAGCAGAGCCCTTATGCACAGCTTAAATGCTACCTTCTGCTGTCCCTCTTAACGCTAGGAGGTTCAACTGTTAAATTGCAAACAGCTCTGATGCATATATTTAGTAACAGGAGCTAAACCAGAGTCTGCAACAAAAGGACTGAAATAAAAGTGATAATTCCAGGCCCCACTGTAATTTGTCTCCAAAGCTGGTAACACATTCAGTCACCATACACCCGCTTTAAAAACAGAACAATGATCTTCTTGTGTGTCTAGGTGTTTTCAAGTAGACCATAGAGATGATAATGACTAATTATGATTAAAAATTGTTGGGGTACCTGTTATGAGTCTACTCCACCTATATTGACCTGTAGCTCTGATCTTTTTTAAAAGTCGCTTCATATAAGAAAGGTTAAGCCTGACTAAACGCGTCAGGGTCAAAAGCCAACATTTTGGAATGAAGCCTTCAGATGAAAACAGTGTGGAGAGGAATAATGCAGCGTTTTTCATTGCTTTCTCTGCCACCACACCTTTGCACTAATCACTTTTTCCAGTAAATTGGGTGAAGCCTGCAACATAACAGCAATCAAAATATTGTTCAGAAAAGAACTGGAAAGAAAATTGCTATGCTCTACTATGAAGATTTACCTTTGAAATTCAACCAGACATAAGAGCAAAATTTACCCATTGCTTACTTCTCACATGGAATTACCTTTAGTAATTATCTCAAGTATTTCTTGAACTCACAGCAACACAGCATAGTTTCCGCTCCTGTTTAGCACAGTTTGTTATAAAGCATTGCCAAGCCTCCATTGTTTTTCAGCCACAAATTACTATGTTTTTCTACACCGTCAAAAAAGATGTGCATTATCAGACAAGCTCTTCTACTAGATTTATACAGTGTCATATCAGAAATAGACAGGCTCAAATAGTCAGTAACTTGGCTACACAAACATACTAAAATAAACACAATAAAAACCCAACCTGTTCTGTGGGACTTGAGTGCCAAGTCTAGGCAAGCAGACTTCTGTTAGATTAGGAAAGAAGATTGCTTAAATGGCAGTCCATCCTCCCATTTTTGACGCAGCTGTTTTTAATACAATGCAACTAACCATTTTATTATTAACCTGGCTTCTGATAGGTTCTGCCAGAAAAAAATGCATGGTTTTGAGGTAATCCTACTACCAACCCTTTCCCTCACCTCATTGCTGGAAACCACACTCCACAGTAGATCTAGCCAAACAGAACATGTGCCCACCTCTTGGGAACCCAGGTCACAGTTCCATTTTCTCTGTACCTTAAACTAGGACTCTGGAGCAGTTGATATTTGGTACAGGCTTGCTTCCAAAATAATTTGGGTATTTTCTCAGCTTTGAGTCAGTGAAATCCTATATTCCCAAGAAGTCCAACTCCTCAAAACCTAGGCATATTTTACCCTATTTAATTCAGGAAACTGAAAGAGGACCAACAAAGAGCCTACTCATACTACTACAATCTTCATGGAGCCACAGTTATAATTTTAAATGTTTGCAGGTAAAGCAGGATTTCACTTCAATTGCTGGAAGGCATAACTTTATCACTAAACAAGCCCAGTAACTCACATAGTCTCTCCAAACTACATCCACTTACACAAAAAATAGTCTACTACCAGAATTAACTCAAAAATTGAATAACAAGAGTATTATGGCAATGAGTTCATAACCAAGGAGGAGAAAATACTAAGGACCCAATTGTGAAATGCATTGTTCACGGGAAGAATATTTATGAACATAAAGCTAAATAACAGGACATCCCACTAACAAAGCCCAACAGGCTAAGGAGCTTAAACCCAAGTTTCAGATTACATAATCTCACAGAGAATCTGAAATACACAACAATAATCTTAATTCATACTTACTTATTTCATGAAGTCTGGCAAAATCCTTAGGGTTTTAGGTTGTCGCTGTGATAAAGATAAAAGAATTTTGCATCAGTTTAAAAAAAAAAGCTTCAGGTACTTTTGGCAACGTTGAGTATCATCAATCTAGCTTTATTGTAGAAGCCCAATAAAATATGCTGAACAGTTCTGTAAAATATGACTTCTATTTTGCTAAAAGAAGTTCCATTTTAAGCAAATCCAAACAAATCACAACCCATGGAACCCATAAAAGCACACAAAAGCATAAAATACTCAACTTATAAAAAGAAACATGCTCTGATGTCTACATTCAAATAAACATAGCTGTATTTAATTGACCTCCCCCTTTTCATTCACTGGTGACTATCATTTCTCCCCATTCATAAGCATTTAATGCAAAACTCTATCTTTACTGTGAGGGTCACTCATACGAGGCATCAAAGCAATGCTAATGATACTTTTCATAAAAGGCAAGATTATAAAGCAGGGTTGGCAGACAGTAACAGTGTAATTGCATACAGTTCATACAAGTCATTCAATGATAACAAAGCAAAGGAAAAGATATTTGTTGGCAGTCGTAGTGGTGTTCTAGGTTCACCTGAATATAAGGGAGCCCTGCAGATGGGGAATGCAACCCTCATCGTAGTGAGCATGTACATGTATTCTCTTCAAAGTGCATTTTACAACAGATTCAGATGAAGATCTGGCTCTAAGGGAAAAGACAGTGCGGGACTTATTATATAAAAGCTGCTTTATGCAGACACATGATTTAGAAATAAGTGTTCATTTTTTAAAGTTAGTTCTCTCTGTTCAGTGTTTACCATTAGAGAGTGTGTGTATGATTTGGCAAGCTTTTTGCATATTTTTTGGCACTTAAAAGTATTTTAAGACTAATGCTGGCATTTTCATAACTGCTAAATCATTAGAAAGATGACATTTTAAGTTTGCAGGGAAGTTTGCTTGGCAGTGTTCCCACTTGCTTCCTTGTAACTAACCACAGAGTAGCATAAAATCTCAGAAGCATCACTGTTCCCTCCTATTGTATCTTCGGGGAGTAAATCACCTTAAATAAGAACTAACCTGATGAATACTTACCCTTTCCATATACCAAACCTTCTTACATTCAAACATGTTTAATATTTTTTTTTCTACGTTTAGGAAAGGTGCTAACCAGTCTGGTTGTCAGGTTAACGTTGCCAGCCTCAACGCTACCGTTACTGTATGTTCTCCTGAAACGATGGCTGGGCCTAGAGCTGCAGGCAGCCTTTCACCGGACTAACAGTGCAGCTGAATAAGGATTTACTGTTCCAAAAGCCTACACAATGCAGCACTAGAGCCATGCGTTCTCAATCCACTGTTCTCTCCTCAACTTTTGGATTTTTGTGCTGGTTTAAGTGTTGAATACCAAAGAAATGTTATAACCTTGACAGAACCAATGATCATGTAGAATGACAGTAACTAAAGACACTGGTTTCCCTAACATAAAGTAATTAATTTGATGTGCTATTTGCAGATATGAGGAAAAAAATCTAAGTATCTATTTCTCTTCAGAGCAAATGTCAAGTAGAGGACTCAAAGTACCTCCAAAGCAAATATTTCATTTTTATTAACCATAATAAACTAAGAGTGGAAAAGAAAAGTTACATAAAACTTGCCAGAACATAGTTATTGAACACTGTAGTTTCTAATCTCAGCAATAAATGTAGGTCAAGGGAACTGGAAAAGTCTAATTACTCTGTAAATTTTTAAACCTGTTTCTTTCTTCTCAAGGAAAAGAAAATCATTCCCTTGCATTTAAACAGACTTCACTCAAAGTGTAACTACAGCTAGGTGGAAAGTTATTTTTGTCTGAATGTAGAAGGCTTTGAACTTCCTTTAAAGTGTCTTTGCATCCTGCATTATACACTCAGCTCTGGTTCACACTGGTACACAAGGTATCATCAGTCACTTCACAATTACTATAGCTACAGTGCAAAATCCAGAGACACTCTTGACAAAAACAAACAAAAAAATCCACACCTCTGAATAAAATAGACCTTTGGTACCATGCTGTAGCAGTTCCTTTCAGTAATATATCTCATGCAATTATTTGATACCCAGTATTCATACGCCACATTAACAAAATATGAAGCAATGCATCATTACAGAACTACTGCAAATATGAATATGTGATAGCGCTGTAAATGTTAATTATTTACTGATGATTTGACTGTTTCACTTACAGTTGTTGCTGACTTCTGTGTAGCGACAGACCACATAACTCAGACTTACAAGAAGTTCAAATACTTAAAAAAATACAAAAACCTTGAAGATTCAAGCCTCTTGATGATTCTGAAAGCCAAGGGCCATTCAAGAATCACATCTCCAAATAAGTACAAAAGAATCATTTCAGGCATTTAAGATTAATTCCTAGCACAGTGAATCTCAACTTTTCTCAAAAAAAAAAAAAAAAATAGCACCTTTCAAAAGAAAATCCCTCAAGGTCCAAAAACCGAACACATCCTATCACTTCATTTTTTAGGATTCACCCATCATCACTTTTTAATATTTTCTGTATTCACAAGGTTGGGTTTCTTCTATTTTGTAAAATAAAGGCCTAATTACATACAGGCAAAAGTTGAGGCTTCCACAAAAACAGAGCACGCCCCAATGAATTTACAAATCATTGGAGTTGTTACCATGTTTGAGGATACGTGGACTAGAAAACGTTAACTATAGTCAGCCCCCTGACTGGCCCGTCCCACGGAGCTCTTCCGGCTCTTACTGCTGTGATACGTGACAAAGAAACCATCGAGTTTCACAACAGAGATAGGATTTGTGTGTTGTGTTCTGATTTGACAGTCAAATGTTTTGTTTGTTTTTTGGGGGTGGGAAGGGTGAGCTGTACAAAAGTGGAAAACCTGGCCTAAGCTCATCTGATCTTTGGACACTGCTCTCGTTAAGTATAAATCCTACTTTTGAACTTCCTCCAATTGCGTGAGAGGTAAAGCCTCCCAAACAAACAAACAAAAAAGATAACCATTTTGAAGACTTAAAACTTGTCTTAAAATGTAAACCCTGAAACAGTAGCTCAAGGAACAACCCAAAGAAAATTAGTTCTGTCATAATGGTCTGTTATAAAAAGCAGACCAATGGCAATTTTTTTTCACAGCATGCATTACAAGAAAGCACATCTCTGCTATTTGTAAAGATGTATCTTTAAAACTAGACTGCAGAGGTGTCAAAGTAAACACGTAAAGTCTAAGAAATGTTGGTGCAATGACTAACTGTACAATCTTAATTTGTAGCCCTTGAGTTTCATTACACCATACTTTTCTGTGTCATGGACAAGTTTATGAATACAAGCATCAAAAACACATTTTTATTCCTCAGCATTCTCAAATGCTTCAGATCTCAGCCCTTTAAACTTTGAACTAAAAATTTCACGCACTAATTGGGTATTGGTCCTTCCATCACAAAAAAAAAATTTGTTCTGACTGGGGATCTATTAAATAACTACTAAAATTGTACATAGCCTGAAGCCTCACTCATAGTGAGTGAGGTAGTAATAAATGAGACCTGGATCTGCACTGAATGAGGAGAAAAAGAAGTTGTCTAATCTGCCAGTCCATTTGCCAAGTGGCGAAAGTGGCAGGGACCTTTTAAGAAAAATATGTTTATACAAGTAATCAATGTGTAAAAGCAAATTAAATTTGGAGTTTCTTAACATTTGGGTGTTTGACTTTATAGCTTAATTATAACTTTAACAAAATAATATAACTGAATACAATTGTGTTTTCCTTCCTTCAGCTTCCACAGTTTTCAAGCATGATATGCCACTGACTCGTTGCACTTGGTTCACGTTCTGAAGAACAGTAGGTCCAAATTTGTCAAAGAACCAGAGTAACCAGTGATGACAAACCAATCTCCTTTCAATGCACACCACAAAAAGCATATAAAAAGTCTGACTTGATACAGATCAACAAAGTTGTTTAAAAAAAAAAATCTTAGAGTGAAAATAAATAGGTGTTCTGGAACAAGAAACAAATAGGATAGAAGTTTAAAGCACACTGGTCCACTCTAAAAGCACAAAGGAGCCTACCGAACATCAATAAGATTCAGACGAAGGAAAAAGTTTATGAAACAGTTTGGATGGGCGATTTCTACAAGTATGTAAACACACATTACCTTCCCTCTTCCAACACAACTAAGCAAGCTTTCATGCACAAGCAGTAAGCGCTTTGATGGCTACTTGCATTGACAGCAATCCGGGGACACTGAAGAGTAGCATTTCCTTGTTTTGCTTTTAGGTTGGGTTTTGTTGTTTTTTTTTTTTTTTTATGATCATGGAAACACCAGGGCTGCCATCCTACCAGATGATAATAAAGGTATGTGCATAGTAGACCTTTTCCTGGCCTGCCAGCAGCACTGGGAAGCCCTTTTGTCCATCTTCATCTCCCAAATATTATATAAACAACAAAAACCCGTCAAAATAGCACGGGCACCTGCTTTCCCAGCCTGCATACGCCCATACCTCCTAAAAAACAGTTGCTTCAAAGACAGTTTAATTTACATTGGCAAAGCCACACTCCTCTTACTACTGCACTTGAGCCACGTGCACCCGCCATCTACCGGGCCGGGCAG
>NW_010522625.1:0-9444 GCF_000687285.1 Phaethon lepturus
AATAATAATATAATATATTGCATATAAATATATGAATTTGAGTAATCAAATTTTTAAAAGCAAAAAAATAAGCCCACAAATTTATGCAAGCTTAATGGATCATTCAAAGATTTTATTGCTGTGTTATTCTTGGGTGTTTTCCTTCCTGAGTAAGAATATGTAAGAGCTGAAATTCAAACTTAGTAATAGCCAGAGGGCTTTTCCCTGCTCTTTCTTGTCAGAGCTGTTTTAAGTGACCCAGAGCAATCCACACGTGCTGATGTTTACAAGGAAACTCATGGACTTCTGGGACTTGGTGCAGCACCAATGCGTTTTAGAAAAAGAACGCTGCATGAAACAAAGTAAGTTTTCTCTAGCAGTCTTTATTTATTTAAAAAATAAATTTTCTGCTGTATTTTGTTATTATTTTGGGCTCTGTCAAGGCTACTTGCCTTTCCAGATGTTTTATTTCTGTCTTGGCTCCACCAGCTTTGTCTGAGCCCTTTTTTGTAGCTTCCTCATGCTTATAATTGCCTAGTGGGACTTTTTTATGTGGATTCTCTGTGTATAATGACTGATTCATAGAATTTATAAAACCTGGGAGAACATTCTTAAGCTTATATTGATGTTGTTCATCACAGGGTTTTGCCAGCCTTTTCTCAGTTGTTGAATGCTTGCAATCCTGTCATATCCTTTTAGAGATTCTTATCCTGAGGTGCATAATATGCATCCGTAAATGCTAATGTAGATCTTCACAATATAATCATACTTTTATTTCATGTTTTGATTTCTGCTGCAATAATTAACTATATTGGCATTTAAGTGTCATTCCTGGCCTGTGAGCATTGAAATAGTAACTCCAAGGGCTTTAAAAAACCTGAAAAAATACTGTGATCCTTAAAATTAAATGAATCTGCAGGTCTGAGTATTGTTCTGTTAATCTTTCTCAACATGCAGCCAAACATCTCTGCTTTGCCCATTTTAACATCCTACTCTAAAGTCTTTCTCAACAAATGTCACCTTTATCTTCTTAAAAAAAAAGGGCAACAAAACCAGTCTCAATCTCTTACACCCATCACATGGACAAATCCATTTTGGGAACTAGTAATATGGCCAATATAAAATATCTAGATGTGTAAAGAAGCACCAACCTGAGTATTTTGGCAAGAAAATGCATTGATTGGTGGACGTATGGTGAGTGGTAGAGCTTTAATTCTTGATATAAGTGTACATAAACAAAATATCCCATTCATATCTGTGCCTACTGTGAATGTACCATTGTATAATTACAGAACACCTTCCACATTACAACTCTGAGTTGCTTTCTAATTCAACTACAAGGGATCATCTCCTCAGCCAGTTGCCAAGGATACCGTATTTCACATTTTTTGCTGTTTTGAAACAGTTAATTTTTATGTAACATTTCTCTGTGAGCATATAGGTATCATTAACATGCTGCATTATTTTCACAGAATAAGGACCAAATCAGGATTAACTGAAAATATGCTCTCTAACAAGCTACGCTTTGATAGTAGGATTATATCGAGGTAATCACAAGTTTTTTGAAGCTTTTCAAGTCTATGAATTTATGAATGATGGTCTTTACCCTCTTGAAATAATTAACTGCACTGAACTTTTCTGCTCCCTATGTTTAGAAAAAAGTATGTGCTGTCTGGATATATATATGCATACATGTATAATCCAAATTTTGACATGGCTGATGGATAGTGGCTTTACAGTCCCATTGTACGGTGTTAAGATGCATAAGTAACATTACGTTACCATCATACCTGTAGCTCTGTGCAGGACAGTTAGCACAGGGTCTGTGTAAAATAGTGCTCTTAGCCGCTGCACCTCACCTGATTAAAAATTATTTTAGCCTTGTCTTACTATGTGGCTAAACACTGTGGATGGAAAGGATAGCTTGGTGTCTGGTTTGTAGCTCCTTATGTATTAAACATGTAGGTTTAGGGCATCTTTGAAACTGCTGTGAACTGAGTAGCAGTGACATAAACATATTCTTCATGTCTGAAAGCAGTGCTTTTCTGAAGTGGTGAGCTGTATACTTGTTAGGCATAGCTGAAGATTCAATCCCATAGCTTCATATACCGTAAAGAATGCAGTAGTCCTGGTGTATGTAAACCTTTGATTAATGAGTGAAAATTACATTGGTACACTAAAACATGAAGCTTTGAAAGGTGTTCTCAACATTATGGAGAATGCAATACTGCATAAAGGTATGTGTCCAAATCCAGAAGTTGAATTCCATGGTGGTTTAGAGAAAAAAGTCAGATACCTCTTTCAACAAAAGATTGTACAATATGCAACATTGGAAATAAAATGCATATTCCACAATAGAAATGTTATTTATGTTTGGGTTGAATTGGATTTATATAGATGCAAAAACATAAAGGTGCTTTTCAATTTTCTTTCTAGAAATGGACGCGATGCTTGTAGAGAGTTGATTGGATTTTTTTTTGCATGTGACAGATCCCTTACTGTGTACGAATTTTGCCACTTTGGAAAAAATAGGTAGGATAAATTACTTTTTAAAAAGATTTTAGAAAATCTTCTGCTGTATGTAAGAAACTTCAATACATTTAATTGTTTTAATATTAGTTTTAAATTATTTCACAGAAAAAATGCCTTGCCTTTCATTCAGAAGGGAGTTTATAAACATCAACGTGGACAAAAGAAGGGAAAAGCATACAATCTTAGTGACTTCTATATTGTAAGTATTCTTTGGTTGAATATAAATCAATTTTGTTGGTGATTTGGAAGTAATATTTAGATACATGAGTTGAAAATTATGATCTAGCTTTCAGGGAGGACCAAAGTCTTTCGCTTCAGCAATGTTTTCATATTAGAGGTTTTCAGGAGTCTGGATGATTTTGCTGTTCCACGTATTAGAGATTCAATTTTTTATTTCAGATTAAGCTGTAGTTTCTAATTTTCCCACTAGAGGGCACAAGACTGCAGACAGTGTAAGACCTGTTTGTAGGCAGAATGAACAACTCCGGAAGGAGAGCCCTGAAGATGAAGTAGACCAAAGTACTTTTTAAAAATTAATAATCTTTGCTAGGTCTGCTGGCATTTTTGACACGAAGCAATGATTGAATGTTTTTTTAAACGTGAGGAAATTGCAAGTTAATTGGTTTTAACCTAAAGTTTGAAAATGTTCACCACCACCTGTTTAGAGAGAGCTTCTGAAACAATGGTAAACTTCGCCTACCAGCTAATCTGATGAGCACCTACAAATCATGTTGCATCTCCTGTACTGCTGTACTTCTGTAGTGGGTTAAGTGTTCCTGGTTTATAAATACTTGAGCAATTTTTGAAGTACATAGTGTGTTCACTGAATTCTTCACATCCTCCTGCAAAACCAAGTTCAGAGCAAAAACCGTGTTTGAATGAAGTATTGAAAGTAGAAGAAGACAACATTAGTTTTTAGAGTGTTTTGTCTAAACACCTGCCTAATCCTAATTGTTTGCATGAGGCTATGATATGAGAGTTTCCAAGATGAAATAGATTACTTTCTTTATGATATGGACATTGAAACTACTTTTTAGAGAATTTGTTTTTATTGTCATATGTGTCTTTGCAACCTGGAGATGGAAATGTGTTCTGAATAAAGGTGTGTCTTAAAGCTGTCCAGAAAATGTACTGCTACCGAGTTCGATAGCTCTTTGGAATGATGTCGTATCTGTGAATTTGCGTATCTGCAAACTGAGTTTCTGGGCTGACATTAAGATATACAAACCTCTTGCAAAGTCTAAATGGTTGCACAATAACAGTGTCTCTGTCTCCTTCCTAATTTATGAGTTTTGGAGGCTTAATATCCACTCAGGCTTGGGTTATAACTGTTAGAGCAACTGCTTTTTTTTATTCTTCTCAGCATTCTTTGCTTTTAATTTGCTGCTTTTCTTTCTCTCTCGTTCCCTCTTCTCCCAAACCAAAAAGCATCTTTAATTTTTGAGAATATGTGAGGTGTGTCCTCTGTGTCGCCAACTTGGAGTGAAGGGAAATTTGTATTACCCAGTATAGTCTCTTCTTAGTCTCTTCTGACTATTAGAACTCTATGTTACTAATAACATGATTTTATTCACTATTTTTTAGTGAAATCTAGCAATTTTAAAGAATAACTTCATAGTTAAACATTGCAGGAATAATTTGGACTTTGGAAAGACTGCTTTTTAGTTGTTTGCTCATCTCAAGTATAATTTTAGGCTATTGAAAATAACTGTGGAGGGTTTCTTCTAGTCTGTCAGAACTCTCTCTCATGGAATCAATGCGGCATCTTCTGTGACTCTCTTCTGTGGTCCAGTGAGTTTTGGATTCCATGAGAATGGAGAAGGAAAATTGAAATGTAGAGCCTGGCTGAGGGAACAACAATCTCTAGTCTCATGTTTCTCAGCTGTAGATTAGGCAACAGTAGGCCCTCTTACTAGACAAACCTCTGTGTAGAGAATAATGTGTCATCCTGGAGCCCACAGATGTTTTTATTTAGTACTAGAAAGGCTCTGTTAAGACGGTTAACTGACCTTAGCTACACCCTTTCATCATTTCATACCAAGGCTTTTAACAGTCATACTTATTGTCTTGCAGAATGTATTTTACTTTTGCAGTAAACAACCTATTTGTAAATCATTGTATGCTTTACCAACAGGGAGCTAACCTAACTTTCCAGAGCGCTGATCATAACCTTCCAGAAAGTATTAAGCAGAACCCAGTTCTCACCCTTCGTGTGATAAGTATTGATGAAGCAGCTATGGATTTTCTGAAGTAAGTGGAGCTAACTGTTTTTCAAATTATCTTTCCTTCCTTAAGCAAAAAAGATTTTTTAATAAGAGGTTTTAACATCTTACTCCTTATACTGCTAAAAAAAAATACCTGTATTTAGGCTGTTGTTAGGAGAAATTAGTAATAGATGTTAGTGGATGTAGTGTAATTCAGTAACTTTCTAGAATGATAAAGAGTCATTTTAAAATAAGAATTAGTTAAATTATGAAACTGTCTGCATTGTTTGAAGTCAGATGTTTTTATATACAAACCATATAGTAAAACTTTTCTATGTAATGAACTAAAATACTGTATTTGATGAAAAATGCTTTTTTGGGTGATCAGCATTATCATTGTTGAACCTTTTATGAAGCGATGTTAAAGCTTGTATCAGTCATGATAACACAAGTGTTTGAACATGGCAGGGGAAGGATTGGAGGTTTCTCTCTCTGCTTTTTCGTTTCCATTTTCTTTTTCCTTCCTCTTCCTATCCCTTCATTCTTCATTCTTCCAGATATTGACACATGTTGAAGATTTCAGGCACTGGAGCAGGATTTCTGCACTTACTCTTTCAAAATAGGTTTTAGTAAATTATGTTGTTCCATAGTTTGAAAGATGGGAATTTCTTAGAACTTTTTCAAATGGTAAGGTGAGTGGTTAATCTTTGAATATGTGTTATTTTTGAAGATAATAGTCTCATCTCAGTGTCTATACAGAAGTAAACTGTCTAGGGAATGAAGCATCTTTCTCTGGGGTTTCTGACTTTTATTGTGAGTATACTGGTTCTTAGCACAAATAAAATCTTGGTATAAAATTTATTGCACTGCTGTGTTGCTTGAACATGGAAGTTACTTACCAGTATTGGAAATTTAGTCAGAGTGTGATTACTCAAGTTTTGGTGAGGAGTGTTAGCTGACAGCAGATGTTACAAGGTAGAAATTTTCATAAAATAGTGGAGTCATAGAAAGGAACCTCAAGAGGGTCTCTAGTCCAACCTCCCTGCTCAGAGCAGGCTTTACTACAGCAGGTTGCTGAGGGCTGCATCCAGTTGGGTTTTTTAATATCTCCAAGGATGGAGACTCTGCAACCTCTGCGGCCAACCTATTCCAGTGTTCGATCACCCTCACAGTACAAAAGTGTTTCCTGAGGTTCAGGGAAACCTCCTGTGTTTCAGTTTGTGCCCACGGCCTCTTGTCGTGTCACTGGGCTCCACTGAGCGGACCATGTCTCAGTCTTCTTTACTCCCTTCTGCTGCGTATTTATACACACTGGTAAGATCCCTCCAGCCTTCTCCAGGCTAAACAGTTCCAGAAATCCTGGCCTCTCCTCATGTATCAGATGCTTCAATCCCTTCTTGACTTGGAACAGCAGTAAGAGAATCTCAATTAAATATACTCATGATCTAAAGACTACTTTTGTTAGCACAACTTAACTGACTATTATTTTTATTTTTGCAAGTGTTTAGACACATGAAGGTTGTTCTCAGTTACAGTAATATTCACATTAAAGTCCCTTTACACTGAAAGCTTTGCAAAGGAACTATAGTGAGCTAACTACATAAAACAGTAAATTCAAATGTAACTCATTATAGAAATATACAGTTGTGTGATGCTTAGTGCTAATTGTTCCCTCTCTGCAAGGTTTCCATGAAATAAAACACATAGTTTAATTTCAGATAGTTTATGTAAGACATTTTACATCTCAGAAACCTATCATTCTGGTAAACAGCTTTCTCTCTCATTTGTTGCTAATGTTATACCTGTGAAATTTGGAGTTGATCCAATGTTATCTCTGAAGGCTCCAGAAAGACCTGCTCACTGAGTTATAATTTTGGATTTTCTGCTACCTGTGGTGGAACAGATAATTTCTTTTTTATACTCTCTGTTTTCTTTCCGTAAGTGACTAAATTTCAGACTGTGAAGTCTGTCTTTTTCTTCTGAATGGGGGTGTTATTGAGCTCGGTATTCTCTGGTGCAAAACTCTTGAACTGAGTCCTTTTGCCTCCATTACTGTACTCGGAGAATCCTGCTCACATACAGTCCAAAAACTCTATTGCAGGTTTTCAGGAGCAGCTATGCTGTGCTGTCACAAGCCATAAATCTTTTGTTTTACATGTGTTTTAGAGAGAGTAGGTGGAGGTGGTTGTTGACTTTCCAGTTTAGGTGGTTTGATATAGAAAAGCTTTTAGGGACTTCATAATGGGAGATGCCCGAAGGGGAGTTGAGAAGTCTTTGGCCTCAGAAGGCAGAAGGAGGAGTACTCCATGGCAAAGCAACTCAAAGTTGTCAATAGTGCTTTTGCATTTGCCTTCCTATTCTGATTAAAAGAATTATTGGATGACTTTTTTTTTCTTTTTTTTTTTTTTTCTTCCTTCCAGTAGGTTCTTCCATAGTCCTTTTTATCAACCTCAGTAATAATTTCTGATGGGGGTTTCTGGGCAGCCTTTCTCAGAAGGGAATCACTTACCAGAAAAAACAGAAAATTTAACCATAATTCCTAGATCATACATAAGATATGCTGATGCAGATTTTTGGTCTACAGCCTTGCTATTTCTCTTCTAAAGAGAGATTTGTAGCTTCTTCATGTTATTTTCCTATTGGTAACTGAATGTAGTTGCTTTAACAAACTCTTCCAGTGGCCTGATCTAAAGGTTAGGACTGTCTTGAAATAAATTTATGCACAGGAGGAATTATCTGTGATTAATGCACTAGTAGAGTAAGTGCTAATGGAATATTGTCAGAAAGGAATTTCTGTGTATCTGCAGCTGTTCAGCAAAGGTTGTTGTACATGCCATCTCAAACTCAAGCAGTTGGATACTATGCCTATAAGGGTAGTATAAGAATTGAATATGAAGTTCAATTTTTTTTACTGCTGCTGTTTTAAATTTAGTAATAGTACATGTAATTTCACCAATCAAGATTAATTTTTATTATTTTAGAGCTTCTTCTATGGAATTCAAGCAAGAGTGTTCCAAACAAGTGGTTGATGACAGCAAAGTTTTCAAGAAGATTCAAGGTTAGTGTGTACCAGAACCCATTTAATTTTAATTTTTGTATCTACCTTTACAGCTCAATGCAAAGAACAATGGTAACATTATAAATGAAATTAAACAAAAGCTAGATATTTTTCAGAATATTCTTAGAATTTGATGCCACCATAAATCAATCATAAGAATACTTTCTTTCTTTAAATAAACAGGCTGGCTAAAGATCGTGGAGACAGTACAGAGTAATAGTGAATGCAATCAATGACCTTTAAAGGTCCCCTCCAACCCAAGCCATTGTATGAATCTGTGAATAATATGTTAATCTCTGTGTCGACATAATCTCTGAAAAAATGCTGAAGCATAATGCTGATCCTATGTTAAACTGGCATTAAATTAAAAAAGTTACTAGAAAAACATACAAACACAATCTCACTTCTTCAGTTAATCTTGTGCTAGATAGTTGTTTTGACCATTATTTCTATACATTGATAAGTTGTTTTTTGATAGTCTTTAATATTATGCTTATTAAAATACATGAGTACAATTGAGTAGTATATTCTGGAATATGTAATTAAATTTTACCATGTTCCTACCTACAGTCTTTAGGACACAGGCATAGCTTTGTGTTTAAAATTATGGAAAGATGTTTATGCAGTGCTGTGTGTTATCTTTGTAACCTGTGGTCAATGAAAACCATTGAACTGAACAGCTTCCAGGTCATAGAATCTCTATTACTTACTGCCATTAGCTGAACCTGTTTTAAATAGGCATTCTTTGGTCACTAAAATCTGCTTGGATGTTTACTTTTAGAAAAATTGTTTGAATAATAAATTAGGGATATTTTAGAATTTTCTAGTTATTCCATGTTTTCCTTCGCATAATAGACACACTGATTTTTCAATTATCTGACTACATTTAAGGTTTTCTGGTGTGTCTTGGAAGAAGGTTATGTGTATATACTTCAAAACATCTTTTAACATACATATGAATTTGAACTTTACTGGAAAAAGCTTCCTTCTTTTACTGTCCCCCCTGTTTTGCTTTATAATTGTAAATACAAGTAATCTGAAGATACAGTATGATAATAGCAGATGACTTCTGTTAACAGAGAGTGCTGACAAACTCAGACATCCCTAAAGTAAACCTGCTACCTAGAGATTTTGATAGGGTGTGGTGGTTTGACTGGCTGGATGCCCACCAAAGCTTCTGTATCACTCCCCGCCTCAGCTGGGCAGGGGAGAGAAAATATAACGAAAGGCTCGTGGGTCGAGATAAGGACAGGGAGAGATCACTCAGCAAGTACCATCACAGGCAAAACAGACTTGACTTGGGGAAATTAATTTAATTTATTGTGAAGCAAATCAGGGTTGGATAATGAGAAATAAAACCAAAAGCCACTCATTCCTCCTCATGGGGAGGACTCCTCACACTCTGCCCCTGCTCCAGCATGGGGTCCCTCCTACTGGAGACAGTCCTTCATGAACTTCTCCCATGTGAGTCCTTTCCACAGGCTGCAGTTCTTCATGAACTGCTCCAGCCTGGGTCTGCTCCATGGGGTGCCGACCTTCAGGAACAGACCGCTCCAGCGTGTGTCCCCCACAGGGTCACAAGTCCAGCCAGCAAACCTGCTCCAGCCTGGGCTTCTCTCTGCATGAGTCCACAGGTCCTGCCAGGAGCCTGCTCCAGTGTGGGCTTCCCAC
>NW_010522625.1:9597-21634 GCF_000687285.1 Phaethon lepturus
TCTGGCCTGGGGGGGCGGCAGAGTTGTTGCTCTCACATATTCTCAGTCTTCCCTCCAGCTGCAATTGCTGCGTGCCCTTTTTTTCCCCTTCTTAACTATGTTACCCCAGAGGTGCTACCACCATCGCTGATGGGCTCGGCCTTGGCCAGCAGTGGGTCTGGGGAAGTTTCTAGCAACTTCTCACAGGAGCCACCCCTGCAACCCCCACCATTACCAAAACCTTGCCACACAAACCCAGTACATAGGGCTGTCATTTTTACCATAGAAATAGTTCTCTCTCTATCGTTTTGGAACGATTTTGCAGAATTACTTATATTTGTTCTTGTTTCCACATGTATTTAACATGTTTGTACAATGAAGGAGCAACTGTGTGTCCCATAATGGAATGATTATATTACCAAAGTACTGCTCCTAAATTGCGTTGTATGTTGAATCGTGGTATGTCATCAATTCTATCAGAAGTAAACAGTTTTATAATCTGAGCACGTAAAGGGTGATAGCTGTTCTTTCCTTCCTTCTGTGATCTCTTTAAATGTTTTGTTAGATGTTGGCTGCTGCTTTATATGATTTCTACTCAAATGTTAAGTAACTGATAGTTTCATTTTGAACTGACATTCGCTCATCAAAGATAAGGGAGCCTGGATGTGTGGATATGTCATTTTCACCAGCAGTATCATAAGTAGTTGTGGTTTACATTTATATTGGCTCCATAGCATGTGGCCAACTTCAGGTAAACATTGTGTCTTTTATTTCTCTAAATCCTTAGGTACACTCAGAGACACACTAAGTAAAAGAGGAGTTCGGGTTATAACAGGCTTAGGAAAGTATTTCCGACACATAGACAAGAACAGAAATGGTTTTCTCTCTCAGGCAGACTTTAAAGAAGCTCTAAAAGTATTCCATTTGGAAATACCTGAAGGGGTAAGTCTAGCTGAAACTGTAGTCATGGGTATTATCTTAATTTAATTTATGGAATCACTTCCTTTCTTTTCTTCAATCTATAGTTTTAATAGCTATTTTTTTTGCAAGGTTTTTTTCCCCTTGTGGTATATTGGCATTTCTCCATTCAGTCCTATGTGGAATTCTTAAAAATTAAAAAAAAAAAAAAAAAAGTGCAATCTTTTTACATCATGAAGAAGCAAGTGGGATTGCAATCTTTTTTTTTTCCTTTTAAAAGTAATTTATATGATGCTATTTACTTATCTTTTTTCTTGATTTTATATATTATGTTTTAAATACAGCCCACAGCTATCAAAACTGCAGATAATGTGAATTCGGTAATCAGTGACCGATTTTGATGAATCTTTGAGTCAGTTTTGATTCGGAAGTTGTTTTTTTGTGAGAATACTGTAATTTCCTATTATAGCAATTGTTTCATTCTAGGACCTAGTGAAGAACTTTGGCAAAATATTTTTAAATTGCAGGACTTTGAATCTTTATGGCTTATTCTTGATGACAGCAAGAGTGATAAGGTTGACTGTGGAGAATTTACTCGTGCTGTATTTGGAGAAATGAATGAATATCGGAAAGCATTTGTAAGAAAAGTAAGTTTTGTTGCAGATATTCTATGTGTAGATATTTTGGAGTCTAACTTTGAAGTTTCTTATTTGGCATGTTCTGGTTGGTTTTTTTTTTGTTGTTGTTGAACTGTGCATCTTGTAATTGACTGTTTAAACTTTCAGATCAGTTTATTAAAGTTTATTAAAAGATATAAATTAGACGACTGCATGCTGTTCCATTGTTGAATTAGTTAATTTTGAAGTCTAGAATTCCTTTATTATTTTGAGTTTATGTGCATGTGTGCTATTCTTACAGTTCAGTCCAGCGTATAAAGCATCTGGCAACCTGAAACTATCTCCTCCAGAAGTCTGTTTCCTTATTTTGTATCTGTGTGCATATTTTTTTTTTCCTTCAGTGTCTGGAATAGAGGCAATAACACTTGCCTCCTTTGAGACCTACAGTTAGAGTCATTATATCTGTGAGATTTCTAATATTTCAAATGCCATTTGTTATATTTCTATAATGCAATGTGGAGCTGTTTGCAGTATGAAACACTGATTACAAATCAGCCAATAGAGTAGCCACTGGATATCAAAATCAAGAAAAATGACACATACGTTCATACTTCTAATCATGGAGGATCTGACTCTCCTAGAATTATGTATTGAGCATGTGTATTTGAGTAAACTGAAGTGAAAATGAAGCTGCTGTTGGCAGTGCTGAAGAGGCTGTGTCAAGAATGGCCTGTCAAGAATGATGCAGGAATCTTAGTAATTGGAGGATGCAGAAGGGAACAGATTAATTTCTGATTCTAAGGATGAGCTAGAAATTTCGGAGAGAAGGCAAATTTTTTTTAGTTGATGAGGGGACCACATTTGATGTTGAGAGCTGTTGAGATAGAATAGTAATGAAATTCGATAATCTAGAAAGATTTTGTGGTATCTGGTGCCTTACATAAAATAAGTAAGTTGCCATAATCTATTGCATGAGATCTAAAAATGTGCTATTGTTGTTAAGTATATTTGATGTTCTTTCCACTTGTTTTGTTTTTTTTTTTCCTTATATACTTACATGATTTTTTTTTTTTCCCTTTATAGGCTTATATGAAACTAGATTTCAACAAAACCGGGAGTGTGCCTATGGTAGATATCACAAAATGTTACTGTGCAAAGAAACATCCTCTAGTATTGGCAGGTAATTCACGTGAACAAAAAAAATTAGAGTTTTTAACTACTGAATTCATCTTCTTAGTAGAGATACCAAATCCAGAAACTACTTGCGAATACAAGCTATTTTCATACTGGCTTAGACTTGAGCTGTTAAGGAGAACTTTATTTCCTCTTATGACCTATAATGTGCCTATCTGGAACATGACTATAAATAGTAATGGAGTTCATATATGCAATTTTAATACTTGCTTTTTATGAAGCTGCAAATACTGCATATATGCAGAGTAGTTCCTTTCCCTACCTGTGTAGGACGACATTTAAGTAGTTAGTTCTCAGCTTTGGTGTGCAAGTTACCAGTCACACACATGATATTAGTAATTTTCACTTAGGAGGATGATCTAATTTCATATTACTGTTTTCCATCAAATATGCAAGGTTTCCAACCGACACTGAATGTACTCTGCACGTGAAGTTCCTTCTGAATAAATTATTCATTTATTTCTGGGACAGGGTTGTCATCCTTTACAGAGAAAGTGTTGGTATCTTCATTATTTTTTCAGGATTCTCAAAAATGTTTAAATTCTGCCATTGAAAAAATAGGAAATTAAATATTTGTATGTCAGTTTCTAAAATAACATCTCCCTATACAAAACTAGTCATTGTGAAGTCTCCCTAGCATCCCAACCCTTCCTGTTTTACCTGTAGAATAGAGGATGTTTTTTGTATTGCCAGTGATTTTAATGGTAACGCATGGTGGTACAGGGATGTTACACATGGAAATTTTTTTTTTAATGCTATAATGCTATATTTTTTCCATTTTTTTTTCCTCAATGCTATGAAATTATCTTGAATATAATCTTTCCTGAGTCACTAAAACACACATGTCAATTGCACAACGTTTTTCAAATGCAAACTTGCATTTTACGGTTTTCCTAGAGCTTTGAACTTGTGTTACATTAAACATACGCTTTATTACAAGATTACTTCTGAATTACCCCAATTTTAGTTTACGAATGCATTATTCATTTTTTTCAGTCATTTGAAGAAAAAAGTCTTCCTGATCTCGAAGCTCATTGAATTGACCATGCCTTCATACTTCCATTGATATTTAATGCTATCATCTGCTAATAAAGTAGAATGATTTCTGCAGGTGGTATTAAGTGAGCCAATGACTTCATTCTGAAATCAGAATATTTAATTTTTTCAAGAAAGAAAATTTGCAAGCTAAAATTTGAAAGTTTCTTGCCTGCATTATATTAAATGCTATATATTCAATGTTCTTGAAAATGTATTTAATGGAAAATATACTTTCACAGGCAAAGCTACAGAAGAAGAAATTAAATCATCATTTCTAGAAACATTAGGAGAGTCCTGCAGCAACCCCAATGAAGTGTCCTATTCGGAGTTCGAAGATTACTATGAAGGATTAAGTATTGGAATCATGGATGATGATGATTTTGTTAATATCTTAAGGAACCCTTGGGGAATTTAGAGTGGAAGACAACAAAAATGAAGAAGAGACATTTTCTAAACAAGGCGTGAGCTATTAAATAAGGGAGGATTTAGTCTTGATGTCCATTACTTCATAATTAGCGTCTTAAACTGATTTCAGGGACTGAAAATCTTAGATGCTTTCAGAATAATACATGGCAAATTTCTTATTGTCTGTTGAACTATGCTAACCACTTTTTTTAATATAAATGCTGTTCATTCCTTTTCATTGGAAATAATAAAGGCTGTTCCCCATACCAACAGGTGTCATTTACTAGATAATAGAATGAAGTGGCCTATTTTAAAACTAGAGGGAATTAGAATACTAAAATGCATGAAGGAGTATATGCAGGAGAAAATTTAGTTTTATGATGCATTGTGAAAAGCTTCAGATTTGACTGTATAAATATCAATGGTAGCTTTTCTTCTTACAAAAATAATGTTTATTCTTATAATGTTCTTTGTCTCATTTCTTGTTGCTTAATGCTGGTACTCATCCTGAAACAGGTCATCCTCTTCGAATTTTGAGGATGTCTTCAGCACTGAAAGTGCAGAGATGCTCACATGAATTAGTCTTTGAACTACTATGTGGACTGTCTTGACTGATCTTATTTTTTCATCAGGCATCCGAAGCTGAGCATTGAATCACAAAGGTTTTAATAAGCACACATATATTTTGTAATGCACTTCTTCCTTTCCTATATCTGGTTTCTGTATTTTCTATTCACGTGATTTGTTTTTTTAACTAAAACTTAGCAATTATATCCTTTGTCAAACTGATAATGTAGCATTTCCTGTCTACTCTGATAGTACAAAACAGAAAAGTGTAAAAAAAAAAAACCCAGAACACCTCTGTCACAACAAAAATTAAACCATGACTTAAAATATTCTTTGCTACTTCAAATATTCAGACAGATATCACAGAATCACAGAAACACTAGGTTGGAAAGGACCTTCAAGATCATCAAGTCCAACCATTAATCCAGCGCCACCATGTCCCCTAGACCATGTCCTGAAGCGCCACATCCACACGTTTCTTGAACACTTCCAGAGATGGCGACTCCACCACCTCCCTGGGCAGCCTGTTCCAATGCCTGACCACCCTCTCAGTGAAGAAATTTTTCCTAATATCCAATCTAAACCTCCCCTGGCGCAACTTGAAGCCATTTCCTCTTGTCCTATCGCTAGTTACTTGGGAGAAGAGGCCAACACCCTCGTCGCCACAACCCCCTTTCAGGTAGTTGTAGAGAGCGATAAGGTCTCCTCTCAGCCTCCTCTTCTCCAGACTAAACAACCCCAGTTCCCTCAGCCGCTCCTCATAAGACTTGTGCTCCAGACCCCTCACCAGCTTCGTTGCCCTTCTCTGGACACGCTCCAGCACCTCAACATCCTTCTTGTAGTGAGGGGATATGCTTTTCAATGTAATACATCTTGTTAATTCTGTAAAATTCTTTGTGTTAAGAAATAAAAAATATATTATTAATTAGATAGAGAGGTAGATAGCCTACCAAAATTAGCTGTATGTTGAACTGCATTTCTTAAGCCTATGCAATTAAAATATATCAGTTTTCTTTGTGTTTGCCTGCCTGGGTTTGAATGTATAGTCTGTGGTTAACAGAACCCTCCTCTGAGACAGAAGTTGTGTTTCATAGAATTTTAAGGGTAATGCTGAAATGAATGCTGAAATGAGGGACTTTGGTCCCTCTGTGGCGGGTTTGTTCTAGATACAGCACTTTGGTGTTCCGATAGCTTGTACATTGGTACCTTTTGATTGTGCCTCGTCATGACTTGTAACTGGAATTGCAGTTTCTGCTCTAAATCCTCAAATAAGGGATTTTGGGGGGTTCTTTTGGGGCTTCAAAATTCTGTATGTATTGGTTTACAGAGAAAGGCAAAGTCTGTCAATGCTTACTCTAAACAAGAATTCTGATGTGGCTTATTACGATTTTCTTACTCCCAATTCCTGCTGGAATTTCTCTTGGTGGAAGGACTTTGTTAATTAGTTTTCTTGGAAATAGTGATTCTGAGAAGGGCAATTTCATTTGGTTTTACAGGGATCTGCTTGTTAATGTGTCTGTTCAAATAACGGAAAAATACCAAGTGGCATTTTTATTAGT
This sequence comes from Phaethon lepturus, assembly GCF_000687285.1. Lineage (NCBI taxonomy): Eukaryota > Metazoa > Chordata > Aves > Phaethontiformes > Phaethontidae > Phaethon > Phaethon lepturus. The sequence continues at coordinate 15,875 of NW_010522625.1, forward strand.
TTTTCAAAGAATCACCTGCTCTGATTAGACTTGTTCGCTTAGGAGAGTTGTACCAAGGTATAAAATTGTAGCTCAATTTAATAAATGTGAAAGTGATTGTGAAACGAGGCATTGACATATTTCTTTTTGCAATACTTCATTTTTTTGCAATGCTTCTGGGAAGATTATTCCACATTATCCTATGGAATGGAAAAATTGATGACAAGTGGCTGTATCCTTAGTGGGCCTGCTTATCAGCAGAGGCTGTATAGGTCACATCTGCTGCAAATCAAGCATTCTTTATTTTGCTCTTATCACTAAAATGAGGTGCTGTCACAAGAGCATTGTTTCCACAGCTTTGGTAGTCATGCATTTATTTTTTTTTTTCTTAATCTGAAGGCAGATCCTTAACAGGATAATCTATGATAAATTCTAAAGTTCAGAAATTTCCTGAAAATACAAGTAGGTACACTGGTAATTATGTAAAACCTGTTAGGTGTATAATTTCTATTAACTATGAGGTCAGTGGCTGCCTCAGAACATCAGATATGCTGTCTATGGTGAATTTTTAATGGTGTTCACCAAAGTAGTTTTCCATCTGCCCGCTGTTTTTCATTGTCTAAAGCTGAGATGGTAAAAAAGAATTCAAAGCAACTCCTACCCAAGGCTAGCCCACCGCGCTTATAGTTAGTAGGAAACCACAGAAACTGTATTCAAACCAGAGTCTGTCGTGTCTGACTTCTTTTCATTATCAGTGGTCTCAATGCCCTGATAAATTGCATTCTGATTTGCTCTTACTTACTTGTAAACGTTTGATGAACCTGAATCCTCTTCTTTGATCAATGCTTTGTAGCTTTAAAACTTTCTGGAGGTGTCTACTGGGCTTTACTGCCTTTAAATGTGTTTCAGACAAAACTTTTTCTACATCTGCTATCTTTCTCAGAATTGCCCATGTTTTCCGAATTAGGATTTGTTCTTAGTTAGGAGTGGTGTTCTCAGAGAAGCTGGCTGGCTTCTTTCCTGAAACTCACTGCTTAATAAAACTAGTTGTCTTCATGCCACCCTGATTTACACTTCTGCTAAAACGTCTTAGCAACGTGCCGCGATTGGGAATATCAGAAGTGCATTATCCTACAAACATATTTTGTCCTATTAGATGCGCACGCTCCCAGAAGACAAGTGGAAATTAATGAGGTGATGTAACTCCTCATTTTCAAGGTCTATGACCACTTCATCAAATGAATATGCACTGGCAATGTTAGCTGGAATGTTTAAGAGCATTTTTAAAAAGTAAAACCCAGGCACATGTGCAAACCTTCAGCAGCGTCACTTTGTCAGCTAATGGAGTACGGCATCCTCGCCCGGGATAGCTTTGTTGCAGAGAGGAGGCATTCTTACTGATTGACACCCACAAACTCATTTCTCTTCCGTACGAGTCACTGCCAGCTGGTCAAATTCTGTGGGTCTTTGGGGCCAGAAAAACAAAAAGATTAAAAATGTATCTACCGCTGCATGTTTGTACGGAGGTGCTGTTTAGTTTGGGGGTTTGAGATGGGGCTTGTTTGGGGTTTTTTGGTCCTGTGGGTTTTTGGGGATTTGGGGTTTGGTTGTTTGGTTTGTTGGTTGGGTTGCGTTTTTTTGAGCATGCTATCTCCGGATAGTAAAAGATAAAGCCTAGAACTGATTTCTTATGTGTTGATCTGTTAATCCATAGAAAAACAAAGCAGGTAAGTTTCTGTGGCAGAGAAAGGCAAGGTAGAAAATCACATGCTTTATTTTCTGGATATTACTCTAACACCTAATAATTTATCCTGCCTCTCCTTTATACTCACGGGTTTAGAAACTGAGATAATTCTGTACTTGCTTTTCACGTTGTTAACTATCTTGTCTTCGAGATGCCATCAGAAGGACTACGTTGTAATCATGAGGCATCTCCAGTGATGAGAGAAGCAAGTAGTATTTCCTACCAGACCTATTTAGGCTATTTTTTCCACGGAGAAATTTTCAAAATATTACCTGAAATAGAAGGTACTTAGGAAAGCATGCCATGGGTGATACCCACTTTACATTGCTTTACACTTCACGTGGGGAAACCCCAGGCTGTTATAAGGAAGCACAGGTTAAAATCAGCACCTTTGAGGATGTATCTTAAAGCAATATTCCCTTTTCTTACAACCTCTGTCAAGTAAGTGAACTCTTAATGACTCCTATGACTAATTCTGGGATCCTATCATTTGTCTTGGCACGAATTAAATCCTGCACTCACACTGGTAAAATTATTCCTCTGAAGTAATTTCTTTTGACAATAGTATTTGTCTTGCAGATGCTAGTGATTAACCGCAGGTTTCAGCTGTGAATACTGCAGCTGTTTTCATCCACTAGCCATTCTTGAATTCTCCTCCTTTCTCAGTGCTACATGACCAAAGGGAACAGCAAAAGAGGTCAAACCAACGCTACACTTTAACTTTTTTTTTTTTCCCCTTTAAAATCAGCATTTTGGAAGTGCCTGATACAGCAACACAGTTTAAACCAAGTTAGAATATGTTCTGTTTTTTATGGGCTTAATATGCTTTTGAGAAATACATGTTCTAGGTATTATTGTTGCATAGATCCAAGTGACCATAGGGAAATAAGCACTTGGAAAAGTTTGTTTGCTTGTTTGTTTGTTTGTTTGTTTGTTTGTTTGTTTGTTTATTAAAACCAAGACAGTGAGAAGGGAATCAGTTATCAGTGCCAGATAATTAACTTTCCATATTCCTTGTGTTTCTTTTCTGATACCCCTTCTTTCAGACTGTGTGGTTTCTAAGTTCTCTTTCCAATTTTATCTTGATATGCCTCCAAACTCTCTTCTTTTGGGAGCATCCTCTTGGAAATGAACTTCTCCAGTAACAGCCATAATGCTAAAGACTTTCCTGAGAGAAATCAAAATATGAAGTAACATCCAGCAACAAAAATCCTGGGGGAGAGGATAGGAGATGGGGCAGATAAAAGCAAACAGTAGCTGTTTGATGACGTTACTACTCATTAATATTTTTTGTTCATCCGTATCTTCCTTCTGGAATGCCAGCTGTGAAGAAAAACCTACCCAGTGGTATAGGTCAGTGTAAATACTTTTCCTTCACATACAGTCAGAAGAAATCAGTCTGGAAGAGACTTCACGAGGTTGTCTACTCCATTATCCTATGTTATCTGGAAAAAGAGTGTGTGTGCCACCTTCTCCTGGTGACTCCACCATATTCCCAGGTAGTCTGTTCTATTGCTTCCCTGCACTTCATGTTAGAAGTTCCATACAGATAAACCTGAATCTTTCTTGCTGCTGGTTACTGTTTCCACTATCGCACCCTTTCCTTATGCAACAACTTTCAAAACTGTTACTATATCCCCTTTAATCTGAAGTCTGCTAAACCCAACTGTTTAGGAAGATTACATTAATTGGACATAAAACCATAGAATAGTTTGGGTTGGAAGGGGCCTTTAAAGGCCATCTAGTCCAACCCCCCTGCAGTGAGCAGGGACATCTTCAACCAGATCAGGTTGCTCAGAGCCCCGTCCAACCTGACCTGGAATGTTTCCAGGGATGGAGCATCTGCCACTTCTCTGGGCAACCTGTGCCAGTGCCTCACCACCCACATTGGGAAAAATGTCATCCATGTTTAGTACATTCTCATTATTCTCCCTTAAGTGCCAGTTGGTGCCTTTCTTGTGCTGAATGCAATGCCCTACACTAGGCACAATGCTCTGGTTAAGGTCTTGCCAGCGAGGTACTTATCTTACAGATTTTATTCGTCAGTGTGTTACTCTCTCTTCCCCCCCACCCCACACACCTGGTGCTATTAAGTTTTGCTGAGGTTGTGATGAATTTTAAACCACAAATTTTCTTCTTGAGAACTACTTTTTCTTGCGTTGTTTCACTTGAGGAACAGTGAAGTTCTGCCACGCTATGAGGTAAAGGGAGATGTTCCTGCTGGAAAACTTGGCCTTGAGTGTCTCAGTTGCGTGGGAGCTTTGTGCTTACGCTCCTTTTCAGATTACTAACGTGCTGTCATCAGCTTTACCTGAGACTAGAAGTATTATTTCTGCTTTCTAGTTTTGCTTCGTAGGATATATGTCAGTGAAATCCACAGCATCAATGTGGAATTGTATAATGGAAAATGAAGAAGACCCAAAGAATGATTTCTTTTTTAATTATTTTTTTAAGAGGAGGGGGGATGGTAAAGGGAAGCTGAACCAAAATGTAAGCTGTTTAACAGCAGCTCTTTTCAGACACTGTATGTAAATAGTCTCTTATGCAATTAATAAATGTAATGTAATACAATAATGTAGGCAGATATTTATTAGAATAGGTTTTATCCTTGTTTATTTTTGATGTCATATGGAAAATCTTTTGTCTCAGATGAAACATATCTTTATTAGATGTTATGTTATTTTTGTTATGCATACTAATCCCTGCTACTGTCTGATGTGTAGAAGTGCAGGTAGACCACCTTCAGTCTACAGTTACTTTACTGTAATTCCCAAGCCAAACCGTGCTTCTCTTCAACAATGTTCAGGATGTAGGACTCCTGTTATTTCCTGCTGCTCCTTTTTTTCCCTTCGTTTACTTAAATAAGGCTGTCTCTAACCTGGTGGACTGAAAGGTTTTGTTCAGTAAACGTAGTGAAAGAGTGCTGTTATGAGGTGAGATTTTCATCACCCCCTGGTTAACTTACTACTATATTAATTTCTGCGGTGCCTTCCCCTGCTCCCTAGTGAATTAACTACCATGAATAATACATAAAATTATGAACTGCCTTTCACCCTGAAAGAGCAGACCACAAGGTTGCTTTAGGCACTAGTCAGGATTATGCCAAGATTACGAATTTGTCAGTATTCTTTTTGGCTCAACATTTTCTCTCACTAAAATAAAAGGAGTAGTAAAAACAGTAGCCATATTGCTTGAAAATAATCTTGGACTTCAAACTGTTCCTTTGCACTTCTACGTCAAAGACAGTCTTTTTGATCACTTGTTAGATTGACTTGTACTCTTGGGCTGTGGAGAGTATTTGATGGCAGTAGTTAATGGAGACTGTGCATTCATAACTCCTATCTATGAGCAGTTTAAAGGTGGATGTGGTGAGTTGACCCCAGTTGGACACCAGGTGCCCACCAAAGCCGCTCCATCACTTCCCTCCTCAGCTGGGCAGGGGAGAGAAAATATAACAAAAGGCTCGTGGGTCGAGATAAGGACAGGGAGAGATCACTCAGCAAGTACCGTCACAGGCAAAACAGACTCAACTTGGGAAAAATTAACTTAATTTATTATCAGCCAAATCAGAGTAGGACAATGAGAAAATAAAAGCTAAGTCTTAAAACAGCTTTCCTCCACCGCTCCCTTCTTCTCGGGCTTAACTTCACTCCCGATTTCTCTATATCCTCCCCCCGAGCGGCGAAGGGGACGGGGAATGGGGGTTGTGGTCAGTTCATCACACCTTGTCTCTGCCGCTCCCTCCTCCTCAGGGGAAGGACTCCTCGCACTCTGCCCCTGCTCCAGCGTGTGGTCCCTCCCACGGGAGACAGTCCTCCACCAACTTCTCCCATGTGAGTCCTTCCCACGAGCTACAGTTCTTCACGAACTGCTCCAGCCTGGGTCCACTCTGTGGGGTGCTGACCTTCAGGAACAGACTGCTCCGGCGGGGATCCCCCCCATGGTCACAAGTCCTGCCAGCAAACCTGCTCCAGCCTGGGCTCCTCTCTCCACGGGGCCACAAGTCCCGCCAGCAAACCTCCTCCAGCATGCGCTAC
>NW_010522625.1:22282-32408 GCF_000687285.1 Phaethon lepturus
TCTTTGGACATGGAGGAAGCTTCTAGCAGCTTCTCACAGAAGCCACCCCTGTAGCCCCCCACTACCGAAATCTTGACACACAAACCCAATAGAGTGGAAAAAGATGGTTCTGACACTTAAAAAAACAACCCAGAATGATAACAACATAGCAATGCTCAATTTAGGCTGAGTTTTAATTGCCATTTCCTAATATCTATCCTGATAGAAAATATCCAGAAGCCTCAAACAACAATTGGCACGGTGGACGTCAATGTAGTGATCCAATAGAATGTAAGTGGGGGCTGGTGACCCATCCTTGTGCTACTGGAAGTGCCTTATGACAGTTCTGTACTGCGAAGCTGAATGTCCTGTTGCCGAAACAGGACACGGCGGTGCCCTTCCTTTAGGAGAGGCGGATGTCTGCAGGCCTTTTTGCCTGTCTGTATTTTTGAATATCTTTTGCTTCAGGGAAGGGCTGGGTGGCTGTAGCATGGGAGCTGACACATGGCACCTCCTAAGCAATTTTCAAAATTAATATTAAAAGCCTAAGCCAAGGAGTTATTAAAAAATGTAAATGAACCTGATAAGCAGTGGTCTTATTTTCCCAAAAGTAGTGTAATAATTCACGTTAATTATGATACCGTTGGATTTTAAACTGGAGCTTCCTTTTCTGAAGGAGGAGTAACAATCTTTCAGTCACAGTAGTGGGAGAAGCTTAAAGGTACACTTAAGATGGCAGCTCCACTCTCAGAGCGTCTCTTTTCGCATTCTGTCTTCCACTGTGCCTCTCCGTTTGATGATGAAACTTTTTGAGCTGGGATATATGTCAGTTAACTGTTTCATTAATGTGTTTTTTAGCTTTGAAGTGCCTAAAAACTGAGTCATGGGCTGAGCTGGGCACTATGCAGACTACTATGTTGGCACATAATCCTTGCCTCAGAAAATGTAAAAACTGAGTTGGAAAAGGTATGAGAGAGAGAAGAGATGAGGGTGGGAGACAGGAAATATTGTGTTAATGATGCAAGCAGCTAACATTCACTATAACCACAAATATCTCAGGTTGCCTCTTGCTTAACGAATATCAATGATAACGATTTGTACAAAGAAAAGATTATTGAAAAGTCAGAGTAAATCTTCATCTCTGCATAGGTTAGCAAGGTAGAGCTCTAGATAGGGAGGGGTTTAAAATGTTAAGAGGATTTTCTTTGTTAAGGCAACTCCCAAATAGAAGATCTTTAGAATTCTTAGAAAGGTCCTTTGAATCTTTCATGTGATACCTCTTAGCTCCATAAAGTTTTATTAAAAAAAAAATTATTACATGATATGGGAATGCTGCTTTGACTTTGACAGCCAACGTTTACTAAAAAATATAGTAGAAAAGATGTTGTGGTTATTGTTTTCATGTGCGTATCGTTGTTCTTAACCTTCATCTTGAGAAAAAGCAGATGAGAACCTGGGTGGAATGCAGTAGCAGTAAAGGACTGCCTCGTGCATGCCTTGCCAGCAGCTGTCTTGCATACTTAAATGGTATTTAAGGTTGACTTCTGTCTCTCTGCCAGTCCTGCTAACTGCCGAACTGCAAGCTAAGTAGAAGGGTTACAAAACTGACACCCTGAATTCCCAACGGAGGCTGGCAGTAAGCTTGTACCCGCGTTGCAGCGCGCGTGCTGTGATCTTGAAGTGAAAACAACTTCTTAAGAAGGGTATAAAACTCTCAGGTCATTTTAGCCTGCATGCTTTCAAGGCGTAGGGGGATGAAGAAGGTGTTAGAGCAACCCAGCCTCAAGGAACAGAGCCATGGGTGGTTGTGGCAAGGGCTCGGTTAGTCACTGGCAGGAGTGTGCTGCTTCACTTTAGATAGCTGCTGTAGGCACATCTTGCCCTGTTACTGTCTTTAGGCTGCCTGCTTGTTCTGCGGAAAAAGCAGGGTCTTCCAGATCTTTAGAGGCACGTGTCTTTCTCTTGTTGAATATATAAAAGTTTGGGGAAATTACCATAGCTAAACTGACTAGCAAAAGTTAGGAGGGTATTTACTCTTCCTGTGGGACACAGATGTTAAAAATCAATCCCTACCGTTGTTTCTGGGGTTTGGCAAATCAGATCAGTCCAGGACCCAAGAATTGTCTCTGTTCTGAGTTCCTACTGCAAGAGGTACACCAGGCCTTAGACAAGACTGCTGATGCCCCAACGGCCCGTTTCCTCTGGTCCAGACAGATCTCTCCACACCTCCGTTTACACCCCACGTGCACAGGACAGGTACGTGGCCTGGGGTTGGCGTCTTGTTGGCCGTGTTGTACCCGCCTTCTGCGACCCAGGTGGTGCGCTCCGTGAGGGTGCCCCGTAGCAGCACCTGCAGCAACAGCAGAACCTGAGCCCACTCCTTCCTCCACCTGCTCCAAACTAGCCCTAGCCCTTTTATTTTCCTCCTTTAAGGCAGGCATAGAGCAAATAGAGCACTGCAGTTCGGAATAAACTGGGAAAAGCTCTGAAGGGTATCAAACATTCCTGAAATGTTTACACGATTAGCGTGGACGTGGCATGTTCTTTGACAACCAACTATGACGTCAATGTGACCAATGTGATTTTACCCTGCACTTAAGATACAAGCTGACTTGTTCAAAGACATGCAGAGACTCAGGAAATCAACTTGCAGTTTTACAACCTTATTTTGTTTTCCTTATACTGAGATGGGCAACTAACTGGGAGTTAGCTAGGGTGTTTCTGCCCAGACTTCTCTACCTGAGCATGACCTTGCACAACTCTTTAAGGCTCACTGGCACCTTGCCTCTGGGGAGGCTGGTATGCTGACGATGCTATCCGCGGTGGATCTGGTATTTCCCAGCTGGCTCTCCCCTGCCAGGTAGGGTAATGGGCCGGTTTACACGTTATAGCAGAAATTCGTGCCAGCACCACTAACTTTCACAGGCAAGACTGAAGCACAAGCAGAGGAGATGCAGTGTTTATCTCTAGAGAATACTGTTCTGTTTCCATGGCAGTAGACAGCTCAGTCCAGATTTGGGCAATCTCGTCTGCAAAGTAGCATGAAAAAAAATTAGGAGAGAAAAACTTGACTGCAGCTGAATGGAGGCAGTCAAAATTAATCAAGCTTGCATACACTGAGATTGGGTCTGCTATATGAGACTGCAGACGCTATGAAGAAACCTCTCTGCTTCCTGCACAGCTAAGGTACCTGATTTAAAATCTGCCTGCCTTAGCCAGCGAGGCTCTGTGGGAGACTTCTGCCACTTGCACTCTAGGAGTTTCCCTTCTGACAGGTAAACTATAACTACTCACAGTGGGAACGCAAAACCATTGCAAAACGTATTTATTAAACTTTGGATCAATAGCAGAGAATGAACTAGTGTTACAAAATCTCTTCTATACACTGATAGAGTGATCAATTAAATGGCTGTTGCTTCAGGAATGCTTCGAAGATCTTCAGTGCAAACATCTTCAGAAGATAACCTCTTGAAGCAGGTCCCTTGCCTTCTTGGGGTACAGGTATTATGGTCTCTTACTAAAAATTAATGAAAATAATGGAGTTGGAGAGAAGGAAAATGATAGATGAGGTAGGTTTCCAGTTAAACTTTGGTAGAAAGCAGAAACTGGGTGGAACAATGCCAGTTGACCTGAAAACACTTGTAATCCTTTTAAGTGTGTTTTCATTGGTTTTGATGGCACGTGAGGGGATGGCATGCTGACTTCCTCAAATAAATCACCATCATATGTAGGTTATGTATCAGATTTGAACTGATTTTAGGAGAAGATCAGTAAAAGCTAACATTAAGTGAAACATAAAACTGCTTCCAGAAAATTTTAGTAAGTGGACCTATTCTTTCAAAAACACAGGCTAGCTGCTCAAAACCAGTTTGAATATTGATTGAGGTGGTAGATAGAGTGTGTGCTGGATGATAGATAATATAATTTACCAAAATAAAAATGTAAAGCTCTCTTCGCCCCAGAGTCAAATTATGTCCAACTCAATTTGATCACTTCAGAAACTTAGAAACTAAAGATGGCTTTAAGTTTCTTTGTAAGGTTGTCTAGTGGCACTTGTGCCCATGTAAATTGGCTGTTTCTTAATACAGCCTTTACCAATGACATGAAAATGACAGATGTTTCAGAGCAAACTATGTTATAGATCTGGGTTTTTTGTTTGTGATGTGGTTTTTTTTTTCTTTCTTTTCTGAAGGCACTGCTAAAATAGGTAATAAGGCACTACTTCTGTTTGGACAGATTTAGCTATTTCAGGTCATGCTGTTATGTAGCTGAAGAAAACTATTTGTCCTGCATCTTTTAGGTGATTGTTAATTATTTATATTATGGGAGTGCTTAAGACTTGCAACAAGATGAGGCCCTCATTATGCTGACATGAAGTTTTATTGTTCATCTGTTGCCCAAAAACTTCAATCAAAATGAATGAGATGGGTAAAGAATAAAAAATTGCAGAAATGTTGGGAGTAGCATTTCCCAAAATTTTCATGAACCTTGTGTTCCTGTGCCAGGAAGCAGAAGCAAGGATACCTTGTCTCTGCTGGCTCAGATGTGCTGTGCTGTAAGAGAAGATAAGTGGCTTGTGCTTTCCCCCATTTTTCCATCTCTGTCTGCTTTCTGATTACAAATGGAAAGATTTACCCCTCTTGAATGATGGAAGCTTATACCCAAGAACTGTAACTAGTTTGGAGGTATGGCATTCATTTCCCTGTCCCTCAGGACTCTGCATGTTCGACTAAGCCATTCCAAGGCCTTTTTTGTTTTTTCATTCTCTGTAAGTATATAGAGCACCTGGAAGAAGCTCAGTCCATGTCTTTACGTTTTACTTGAACTAGAGAGTAAACACCTGTTGAGGAGCTCCGTACTGTTCTCGCTGTTTAATTAGTCTTCTTTACAAAGCCACTGTCTTCCTGGCAGGTGACAGTCCCTCAGAAGCAGCATCATGTGCTGGCAAGTTATGAATGAGAAAGACATATCATTGACCTTTAACTAGAATTGAAGCAAATTTTCAGGATAGATCAAAAATTCATTCCAACTGTTTCAGCATTGGGCACTAAAAAATGTAAGTATGGACAGAGCCTGAGGCAATGCCTCCTTTTATAAAGCAGAATGCAATATCCTATGTCTCTTGAGAAAATATGCATCCCACAAAAGTGAATCAGCACTGACAGAGCTACTTGAATTACAGCAGAAACAGGTGAGTAATCCTTCTTTTCACATCTTGCTTTGCTAATACCTCTGGCAGTCGTAACTGAGGGGAGCCAACGGGCACCCCGAGGCCATGAATGAAAAAGGCAGTGACCAGGAGAAGATTCTGAGGTGGTCGATGCTTGGGCAAAGGGCGTGTGGGATCCCCTCCTGTTTTAGAGGAACAGTGGAATCGGAAGTGGAGAGCGGTGGTTTCTGAGGGGTCGCCCCTGTGAGAGCCGGCACTTTGGGTCCGGGACTTTATGGGGCCGGTTGGAGGAGCTGATTGCTTGGAACGGCTCCCCTTGCATTATACCGCGTGTTCTTGTAGCATCGCGAGCAGAACAGTCCTGAGTTGGGGACTTTGCACTGACTTTATTTATTTTAACCACGCGGGAGGCAAGGCTGGGGCTCCTGGCTGGCTGAGGCTCTGGAGGGCGGGGGGCTGCTCACAGCGGGGCCGAGACGGCTGGAGATGGATGGGACCAGCACTGGGCAGCTCACAGCCGCCTCCCCGCAGGCACCCTCCAACCCCGCTGCCCAGACCTTGCCGTTTGCACCCAATATGCGTAGTCCGTATGATCGCGTTTGAAGGAATGTGTTTTGCCACAGAGGCAATGCTAAGCAGGTTGCTGAACTTGCACGTGCCAGCGCCAAGGAGAGCTTTGGAAAACGGGGAAAGGTGAAAGGAATTTGGGAGAGGAGCAGAAAAGAGGTGGGGAAGGTGTCTCTGGAGGGAACTGGGACGTGGAACAGGACAGGCTTGAGTTTCTCTGGGTGGGGGGAATCTGAGAGACAACCTGCGGAAGGAGCCCAGCTCCACCTCAGCCTCCAAAAGAGAACTGGTGGATTCTGCGCTGGAGCTGTCTGAACCTGGAAAGGCCAAAGAAATGGTGTAGCTTGTGGTATTGGAAGCTTGTGAAGCGGGACGTTGCTTTGAAATCTTTTGAGCACCTCTGTGAGGACTGGAGAACCAGGAAGATGATGAGAACGTACAGGCTGGTGTCCTCCAGGGTCTTAACTTACAGCAGAAAGAAACAGTTCTGAGGGAAGGTGCGACTGTTTGGGTCAGAGCTGAGACAGGAGCTGTGTGTCATTCAGGGCTGCAGCTGGAGTTCCCACAGGTAAAATGGGCCAGTCCCAGCTCTACAGCCATGTCGCTTCACACGCCTCTTCCCAACACCCTTTTCTTTTGAAGAGAGAAACTTGAAGCTTATTTTAATGTATGCAAGCCCGTACACTTTCCCATCCCCTCCCCACTGCCAAGGAAGGCAATGACTTAACCATGTAGCATGGGTTGTGCTGTGGATTACTAATTAGGCAATAAAATTAGTGCTCACCTGTTTTTTCAACTGTGTCTTTTCGGGAGACCCCAATCTTGGGTTCCCTAGTTTTTCTTTCCTTGATAAATATAACATACAAGGAACTTCTCCAGTTTTTCATTTTTCAATGAAAGATACCACATTCCCTAGAATTTCGCAAAGAATTGAAGATCTGGTGTGGGGGAAGGCAGATGAAGCATAGAATCCTAGAATCCTAGAATCTCTGGGTTGAAAGAGACCTTTTAAGGTCATCTGGTCCAATCCCCCTGCAAGGAGCAGGTGTGTATGCAGCATCTCATATAGGGGACTCCTGCCTGCTACTGTGGGGCTAACAGGAGACTGATTTCATGACAGCTTTCACATTTTGTTCATCTGTCTTGTCCAATCTTAGTTTTATTTCTATTTTTCTACAGTAAGACTTTTTTTCACCAATTCTGTGATATTGATCAAGCCAAGCTTACATTTCAGCTCTATTAACTAAAAATGCAGTAGTTCTTTGGAATTTAAAAATAATGACAACCTTCTGCTGACTTGTTTTCCAGCCTTGTCCAATTTAACTACATCATGGCTCCTTACAGTTGTATTTCACAGACATTTACTTAATCTATTAATTCTTTCTTTGCAAGTTCAGAGTAGTGATTCTGACTTATCATCAATGTACTTCAATATAACGTAGCTGTCATGTTCTTCAAGATCTGTAATGAATTAGTACATGTAATTGTAAATAGTAGAGATGATTATAAATAATGAGGGAGACAGAAAAATACCTGAAAGAAAGAAGTAGAAGCTTAATAGAATGTTAATGACAGTGGATATTTAAAATAATTAGTTCATTTACTTAATAATCAACAAAACTGATATAAATTGATCATATTTGGGCTGTGTTGCACTGTCTTCAATCATAATTTTTCATTATAAATTTTATTTTAAAAATTATTTTGTTTCCCAATTACAACATCATATGAAAAATATGAAATGGTGACCTGTACTAGAAAAACTTGGTGGCTTCTGCATCTCATGTCCTCCTCAGGGAGACAGAAAGTAGCTAGGCAGGCTAACCTTCCCAGGGACTCCCTAGTCAACAGGGACAGAGCTCCTCTGGAAGGTGATTCAGAGCATGACTGTAACTGGGGTACGCTTCATTTGCCCTCAGATCTGTTTTTCTTTTCCTCAAGTCCTTTCTTCCATTTACTCTTTTATTGTTCGACAGCTGGTAACCCAATGACTTTGCATTGCAATACTCAAGCTTGCGAGAAGAATGATTGCTGCTGGTCAGTAAAATGCTCATTTGGCTTGGGTCTCTGATAGCGGCCTTCACATCTGATTTTATTTCTTTGTCAGTTGAAACAATACATAGGACCTTTCCTTTCGTAATACCTATCCAGCGGGGAAAATTGCTTGTTTATTGCTGTGTCACTCATTTCTTCAAAGAAAGTTCCAAATCCTGAGCTACAGAAATGTTTCCACTTAACTTTTACATTAATATATTTGAGAGTATGTATAAACAGCTTTTGGGGTTTTTTTCCCATTTGCAGATATATTTCATGGCAAGATTCATTGAGGAGGTGCATTTCTCTCCCTTACATATGTCTCATGCTTCCACTTTTATTGGAAACCGAGGAGTGCAAAAATTCAGGTCAGTCTGTTGTAGGGAGGGAATTAATTCATAAATGTTACTATAGTTGCCTAGGTAGACTGTTGTCATTCAAGAAAATGTTGGCTCTGGAAAGACAATGTCTAATATAATTTCATCCCTCATTGAGAAATCTCCCATATGCTGAAAATACAAGGAAGATTGATACACAGGGAAATTAATAACATTATATTTAGTAACAGACATGTTGTAGAATATGGACATTTTGACATGACTGAAGGACTGTTATTCTGGAAGAGACCATTCCTTTTCTTACCAATTGGTAAAATTTCTGTGGCTTATTCTTCCGCAGGCAATAAAAAAGACTGTGTGCTTAAGAAGTCTTAAGTATAAACAGATTTCTCATAATACATGCCTTTTTCATGGCATTGGCATTATGGGGTATGACTGTAAAGTTTTTGTTTATGAGATGCCATCCTTGTTAGTCTTAGGTTTCTTAGGTTGTTGGGTGAGTTGGGGGGAAGGGGGTTTGGATGGGTGGGTTTTGGGGGGAGGTTGTGTTCTGTTTGTTTTTTTTTGTTTGTGGTGGATTGGGTTTGTGGGTTTTTGTTTGGGGTTTTTTTTGTTTGTTTTGTTTTGGTTTTTTTTGTTTTGTTTTGTTTTGTTTTGTGTTTTTTTTTCTTGTGGAGGGTAGTGCTTGTCTTCTAACTTGACCAGAGAGATGGGACTTGAGCAGATGGTGACAGTTTGGAAGGAAGTCCTGGTATGCAGTGACGATACAATTTGTCTGGTGTTTTGGCAGCTACTGCCACCCTATGGTTTTCCATAATGGATGAATGCTGCAGAGCTTTAATACGTTGCATTTCTCCAGAAATGTCTTGTAGGTCACAGAGAAGACAATGAATATTCATTTTGGTCTTATTTCCTCCTTCTCTATGTCCTCTTTCCAGAAAAATCCCCTCTGCAAAGAAAAGCAAGTATGGCATGAGCAGCATTGCTTTTGTTTAGGATGGGTGAGTTCTTTCCACTGGATTTACAACTATGTAATTGAATATTAATTTCGGCTCCTGGGAGTTTTCACTAACTGATTATATCTGCTTTAGCAGGATTTATTGTGCCTTTTTTAGAGGAACTTCAAAACATACATCTGGAGAAAGCTTTTGAAGCCCATTTCTTAAAGCTGCTGCTGCTTTGGGAGTCTGTGTTTACATCATGGGTGCCACATACAGACAGATCTGGGCTAAAGCAATCTGGTCAAAGCACAGTGCCCTCTGAGCACCGCTTCCAGCAGAGCTTTGCCCTCCCAGTGCCAGCAAGTGCCCAGCAGAAGGCTGTGACATGGAAGGGGATGTTTCAGATGCCGTTATTCCACTCTTTGCCTTACTCCATGCCAGGGAACTAGGTAATCTCCTCCCCTTGATGTGGGGGAAGATTTTTCTTTTGAGGAGGTGGCAAGCGGGATCACCTCTCATTTTGCATATCTTCTCCCTGGGGCTGGAAGCTTCTTTCCCTTTGACCAAGCCAGCTGAAACCAGGCATCAGTAAAATAGGCTGTAGGAAATAACTCAGCTGGCTTGGAGGCGGAGCCTTTGGCACAGGTATTGGGCTGCCCTTATACGTTATTGGGAACTCAACTTCACCCACCCCCCAGCTGCCCCCAACCTCCAATGCACAAAGTGCACCGAGTATGAAGCCCTTCTACTGCACTGGATCTGTTTTTTCCAGCTGATATAAAGTTGGATCTCCTCTCCCTGAGCAGACTGAGCCTCCTGGTGGCCGGAGCTCCTCCAGCCGGCTGCGGGGGCATCCCGCACCGGGAGCATCCCTGCCCCGCACGCCGAGGCTGCGGACCCTGTGTGACCCAGGTGTTGCAGGAACCCACCGGCCAGGTGAAGGACCCTCTCCTGGGGGGCTGAGCAGCTCCTCTCCGCAGTCACCTGTAGCGAGGCGCTGCCTTCCCTGCGTTCCTCCGAAAAATAGCTATTCTTTAGCCCCGATCCCTTCCCGCGTGTTTTCCTTAAGTGAACCGTGTAGCAGGAGCGGAGGTTCG
>NW_010522626.1:0-4597 GCF_000687285.1 Phaethon lepturus
GACTGGCCGCCATGGAAGCCAGGAAGCAGCAAGGTAGGAATCAGAGAATCCTCCTCGTTCCTTTAAAACTCAGTTTTGTCATCTTAAGGTATAGCATAGATCAGGAAATTCAAGATGGCTCAGAACACTGAAGTAAATGAAATGGGTAGCAATATCCTATCCTATTGATTTTAAAATAGTGGTGATGCAGCCACAATGGTCTAAGGATACAGGAAAAGCAAAGTTTATAGGGTAAACTTTTTTTTTTTAAAAATAAAATGAGATTAGCTGTTATAAGTGGGAGAAACAGAGGAGCTTTCAACAGCCTGAGAGTTTGCCTGTTTTTTCTAACAGCAGCGATTTGTCTAATAGAAGACATTATCTTTGCATACAGTCTGTATCCTCCAATTTTGAAGTCATCTTTATTCAGAGAACTTTCCAGAATGGCACAAAGCACATGGCCTGACCAGGATGAGGCTTATTTAACACCACTTCTACAGATACTAACTTCACTGGCTTTGATGGACTTTCCCATATTGCCCATCCAACATTTTCTTGCTGTAGAAATGTGTGGAAATTGTGAGAGTACTGCATGCGTCTTCTACAGGGATCTGCAACTCCACAGTGGCATTTAGCTGAGGGTTTCAGACAGCTGTGATCAAACTCAGAACTATTGCTTTGACCTGCATGTTTGACATTTGACACATGACTTCAACAAACTTCCTCTTCCATGACACCGCAATTGTGAAAATGATCAGGGTGGTGCTGTGTTCATATGTTCGCTGCATGACATTTATGAAAGGCCAGTGAACTACCCTGGGCTTTTCTAAGGCAGCAGAAGACTGACTATTCATGTCAACATGCAACAGTTAAACCTGGACAAGATGGTGCAGAAGAGGAAAATGGACTTTCATGTAAGTGTTATATAAAAGACAAAAACCTCAAGCAATGTCTTTAATGTTTTTCTCATTCAAGAGTCCTTCAAGTTAAAACAAGATTCCACATTATATTATTTCTAATGCAATCTTTCTCTAATTCTGACATGGAAATAAAATCAATAATTTACTGTGCATCCACAAAAAGACTTTATATTTAATTTTAACTTGCAAATATAAAAACAAGCCAATTTTACTTTGTGTACTACGGTTAACTGGAAGTGAATTTTACCTTAGAAGATACAAGTTACAATGGATTAACTGCTTGATCAAGCAGGAATAAAAAAACCCCAAATAAAATTAGTACTGAGATTCATCTATGAAACTAAGTGTACAAAGTTGAAGGCTGTGACAAAAATACTATGAACATCTGGAAATCGCTGGTATGGCTTTAAGTCAATGAAATGCAAGCACAGCAGGAAGCTCCCCTCTATCAAAATGCAGCATGTCAGGGCAGTGTTAGTTGTTTTCTATTGCTTTGCAGAGGTTTGGTGCACGCAAACATGAAGATGATTTGGAACAACTGAAATATGCCTGTAAAAAACAGGTAGACTATGATTTAAATGGCATGTAATCTTGGGATTTAGGATTAGGCAGAAGCAGCCAACTAATTACACATTTTGTTTATTTTAGCTCAAGGAACAATGAAAGTTTTACAGTTGCTACATTCATCACACATTTTTCAGTGTTATGTGGCAAAAAATATTTATGTCTTTCCTCCTCAGCAGACACTGAGTCTGGTATGACTGTTTTTTTCTTTTTTTAAGCATTTGTTTCTTCGCTTGCTGGTTTTCCCATATATAAGTCTCTTGAGGTATATCTGAAGGTACATTCACCTTGGTATTCATAAACAATATTTGTATAAGCCACACCATTTACAAGGGCATTTCCCCATTGACACTACTTTTTGAGGAGAGCAGACAGACATTAAAAAATTGCTATGTGTTTATCACTGACTACAACAGTTTTGTGGTTTTTTAATTTTTTTTTTTTTTTTTTTTTAACTGATTGCATTTGTAACACTGCTTCTTTCATCACTAGCACTTTTTCTACGTTTCCTGTGCCTGGAATATTTCATTGAGAGCAGAGACAGCATGTAACACACACAGGCACAAGTTCTACGCTGTAGCATACTTTAAAGAAAAAGCAGTAAAAGGTGGCAAGACACTTTCGTGTTTTCTAAAACAGGAGATCTATTTTTTTTGCACCTTTCTGGACCCCAGATGGAACCTCTCCATGGTCAGGATGTGTGCAGGATGCTGTGGGAAAACCCATCTAGCCTCTGTCTGATGCTGCACGAATGTGAGGTTCTCAGCACCTGAAGGAACGTAAGATTTACTCACTATCTCTACCCCTCTTTTTGTTCTGTCTTATTGAAGTGGCTATTTTATTCAGCCAATTGTTTTCTGGCCTTTTTGTGGAGATCCAGAAAAAGCCCTGCACCATCTCTCTCACACTCCCTACTCCACTGGGAACAGCACCTATTGCAGATACACAACTGAGTATGGACGGCAAGAAGATCATACCTGAGAACATACCTTCTTGTCCTTCAAAACAATGTGCTCCCCAGCAATTCCTGTATGAAATTTTTATAATTTTTTTTTTAAATTTGCAGGAACAATAAAGGACTTCTTTCACTTCTGTAAGAAAAATACTTAATTATACTAAACAGACACTTTCAAGATGAAAAAGTATTCATAAAATTTTTAGCAAAAAATACTGACTGAAAAAGGTAATGATGCCTCATCTTGTATATTTGTGCCATTACAAAAGCTTTCTTTGCTTTACATATAGGGTATCTAATCTCATAAGATCACTTGTGTTCAGTACTTAGATACAGTTTGCTGTCATTCGGTACATAAAACCAAGCACCATATAATTGGGATTCATGACTTCACACACTGCTTTCATTTTGCATGCTCACTGCAAACAGTTTCCGTGTGGGTATCACTTTCTTAAAATAAAGTGTTTAAAAATAATTAAGTCTTTTACGTGAGGTCACCTTTTCTCAAGGCACAAAGTGATCTTTAATTAATGCTGGAGATCCTGTATCTCTGACAGAAAGACTATGAATGTGTAGACTTTATAAAAATGCTAAAATTAATAAGCAAAGCAGGTGCTTCAAGTTTCTGCAGACACACGTGCAGATTTTTGGCTACAATTTTTCAGTGCCTATTCATTAGACCCACTATAAGACAAAGCTGTGCAGAGAGCCAGCTGGCTTTCAGGTACTTTTGCTGCTGTCCAATGTATTAAACTGTGAAAATGGTGTAGCATAATAATTCAGGGGCTGAGATCACAAGTACAGTTAAACACTAACAAAACTGAAGATGAGGAAAATGTTTGAAAGTGGAAGAAGAGGGCCAGAAGAATACTTCTATGCCGGGCATTCTGGAAAAAAGCAATCCACCTTAAATGAATTTTGTTTACATGGAAGAAAACAGGAAGGTTGCATTTGAAAAATTTTCCAGTAATTTCAAATCTCACCATGTTGAACTTAAAATAAAAAATACCTAAAGACACTGTCCACAACATACCACCAGCAAAGAGGAGTTCAAAATACTGACACAAATAAAAGTCCCCCTTGATCCCTCCTCACCCCCCGATCATTAGAATACCTTTAAAGTCTTCAACTGTAGATACGGAAGTTAAAAATAATTTCTTTATTGTGGATACAAATTACTGTGCTTGTTAAAAAGATTTTTTTGTTATATAGCATGTTTGTACACAGACTTGTATTTGTGGCATAGCAGAGCACACATAGCAATAAATCTGTAATATTTATATACACACGCTTAGGTGTAAGCCCAAATTTACACCCCCCGAGACAAGGGATATCACTACTAGCAGAGCCTCACTTGGAATTTATCCAGCTTTTGAACTGTAGATTAAGTACTATTTTTATTTTCTTGGAGAAACAAGGTAAAATTTATCATATTCAGGCAAGAACAGAATGGCAGGGCTCACAAGACAGATGGTGCCTGAGTACCACAGCAGTTGTCACTTTGTTGTTCACTCTGAGGAAATACAGCAGAACAATAACTTCTGACTGCTATTTGACTTAGACACACAAATACATGTCAGCCAAATCTTCCCCGTACATTCATACATCCCCACATGTCTGATATTTTTCCCATGGAATGTAAATTCCCTTTTCCCCACAAATAAGCTGCTAGTGATTTTTAATTCTGGATAATTTATAGACTTCAGCTTAGAAGTCAAAAGCTATCTTACTTTCCAGAAGAATATAGGCTGATACCTTATTTTAAATATTTCAGTGGAACTGTGATTGTGGCAAGATTCTGAAAGAGGAGACCGTTCCCCAAAAATCACAACCACCACCATAGTACACATGCACAGATATTCACTGGGAATTAACTTTCCCTTCTCATTGGCTTTAGGCTTTTCTTTTCATGGAATTATGTTCTCAGAACCACAATAAACTGTAGTGAAAAAAAAAAATACACCAAAGCACAGTAGATCCCTTTCTAAAGATAATTTTTAGATCATTCTCAATAGAAATTACGTATATGCATGTGATATAATGGCATATTATCTACCACTAACAACAAAATAGCTTTCTTGGCAGTAACATTATCCTATTTCCAATATGAATAACTGTATTACTTTGGTTTTGATGTGAGGCATTACAAAGGTTTTACAGTAAGTATTTCCACTTTCCC
>NW_010522626.1:4628-65054 GCF_000687285.1 Phaethon lepturus
ATGTTTTGATACACAGGCTCAATTTCTTACCAGACACACAGAGCTTGCAGAGTATACACAGTTGCCAAACATCAACAGAGGAATGTATGCTACATACCCACACAATACAATCGATCAGGGCTCCCCCTCCCATTAAAACTGTATGCATCACAAGAACAGGAATTACTCAAAGACAGTATTTATTAAGGAATTTAAAAGCACCAAAACCCTGTATGTAGTCTCACAGAAGTAAGAGTCCTTTGAAAGAATCTGAACAGTCTTCACGTGTATACTCTCCCAGATCATTATGCATATCAAATAATCATTTTAAATACAAAAAAGCAGAATTTAAAAAAATAACTACCAATGGTATCTGTTTTCAAAACCTAAACATCCAGGAATAAATTGTCATCCTTTGATACAATGTTACTAATAGTGAGTGTAACAGCAAGACCAGATACCAGTATATTGAATAGCCCTGGAATGGAGTCCATTAAAAGGTTTAGTCATCCCATTTGCTGATTTGTTACTGGAAAGCTTCATTAAAAATGGAATATGCATATAAAAGCTGGAAAATCTTAACAAATTTAAAAGAATTTATTCCTTACAGCTCTTTCAACACAGGGAGGAGTGACAAAGAAACAAAACAAAACAAACAAAACAAAACTTCAACCCAAAATGTAACTCCCTCTGTTCTCCATATTGAAACAAACAAAAACCACAGTGGCGATGAGCTAAGATAACATGCAGCATCACTACAGCAATGCAAGGCGTATTTCTACAGAATTAGTTGACTGGCATTGACTTCAAGAAGGTAAGTCATTAAACCTGCATGGACTAAGATAAGATTAACTGAAGTTGTTCAGCTGAAAGGCGTAGGCAGGCCTTGCATTTCAGAAAATATGGTACGAGAAAGCTTCTTCATATTGAGCTGCTTACTGAAAGTCGTCATATCAAAACACCAGTAGTCTGCATCTACTGACGACAAGCTGTTGTGGGCAAGTTTTCTAAGCCGGCATGTACAACTTTGGAAAGAGATGAAAGGAAATGCATGGTATAAATGTTGCACTTTTTATGGATTTCTATTAACCATCCTGCAGGCCCTGAACCCCGCCTTTGACACCACATCCCAGTGTTTAAAGGACAATATCAATGATTTTTCAGTTTTCAGTTTTCATTCACTTGCAAATATATTCTACCTTTTTCTGCATGTTTTGAAGTGTAATACAGGAGTGAATGTATCTTGTTCATATCTCACAAAGTTCAGAGGATCCTTTGCAGAATGCTACTACAAATAACTTTCACCGTAGACCTTTGCTAGCAACGAGGTATTGGGCTGCCCCAGCTCCCGCAAGTCTGTATGGTGATGCTGCTATCCCAAGTTGGAAGCTGGATAATGAGAACACCGGGGAGCAGGATGCATACTGAAGGCTTCTTCCGACCTTGAGGATCCAGGCTTTTATGAATAGCCAACAGGGAGCTTAGGAGAAGATACTGATTATGCCTATTGGCAAGACTTTAAGTTTTTAACTTTCATAATGTCTCTAAGGTAAACTATAATTACAATGATTCAGGCAAAATAAGGTGGGAGTTCTGTAGCTGGGAGGTGCAAGGCAAAATTACTCAAGATCAGTTGTTGATTTACTAGAGAACTGCTATTCAACACTGGGCACAGTTTGATCAGTAGTGTGATCATGAAGATTTCTTTAAAATCCTCCTTGGCAGGATGAATGACGGTGCTTTTGTAGTAATGATTAAGCAGGTTTTGTTTATCCTAATTTTCAGTTCTACACTTAATTTAACACAGATTATTAGTTAATTATGATTCTCTCAACCACAGATGTCTATTTTAAGAAGCTGTGAGACTGTAAACAAACAAACAAGCCTTTCCTTTAAAATAAATGTACAAAACATGAACATGTTAGAGGAGGACAACAGAAAAAGCAGCGTTTTCCAGAACACTGTGGGAACAAACAAATATAAGATGGGGTACTCTCAGCACCTGCACAGTGCTAGACCTTAGGGAGCTTTGTATCTTTATTATAGTGACTGAATTTTCTAAAATATTCCTCAGTAACTGTTTCTTGCTGTAGTATGTCCAACAACTTTCTAAAATGCCATTAATTTTGAACCCTAAGTACAGCTTTCAACTATAAAGAATTCATGCCAGATGTCTCAAAATAAACCTCATCTACTCTACAGAGAGACATCATCAAGCCTGGCAGAAATAAAATTAGAACAGGGAGTTTTGCTTTAGTTATGGATGAACATTGCTCCACCTTCCTCCTAAGTTATACATGGAATTCCTCTGTACTTCATTCTTCAGGTATTTTCACAAGCAGAGCAGAGGGAATAACAAATTTAAAAAAAAAAAGCAAGCTCTGCTAATGAGAATATTGAGGAAAAGTGAGAGAAAATGGGGCAAAAAAGTAAAAACAAAACAAGAAAAACCCACAGTCCCCCCCCCCCCCCGGCAATTTTTATCTGTCAATGAAAAATTGGTGGCTGTGATACTTCCACACCATTTGAGTGGTGAGGAACACCTAAGAAAGTACACCCAGCATAACCAGTAAATGCTGGGTTTGGGTATATAGCAAATGCGCTTACTGGTTTACTTAAGAGCATAAAGTATTGCTGTCTGCCCACCATTTCATGGAGTGTTATATCCATAGCAGCATAGGTGGAAGGGAATCCAGGGCAGCTTCTGCCATTGAAAATCTAAATGGTGAAGATTAAGTAGCTTCTGAAACCTAACATCCAGCTCATGGCTTCAATGTGAGAGGGTACAGAACAGGACAAATTTTTCCCTTACATCATACTGTAAAATATCACAGAATGAAAGTAACCTAATGAGAAGGTGTATAGATAACTGCTTACTTGTAAATTAGGAATTGAAATAAAATCTGGAACACTTAACAACTGTATGTTGGCTGATTAATTCCTACCTACATATTGGTGCTATTGTAGGAAGACTATTACTTTTGCTAATCCAACAATACCATGCCTTAAATATGCTACTGTCAAGCTCTGTCAGAAACCCTCAATATGGCCGATTACTGACTTTTGTATATTTTATGTATAATTAAGATTCATAAAGTTTCCCCAAGATGTGAATTTAAACATGACAATTTTAAGATGTTCTACACGTATGAAATTTAAAACTTGATGATGTTCTGTTTCAGAAACCATTATTTCAAGCTATGTTTACAAAGAAGCAAGGAACTTCAGTGTATTACCAAAGCAGCTGAAAGAGAAATTTTAAGGTTTACTTAAAACAGTTGAGATGCAACTCAAATGATTTAGACAAGTCTATTGTTCCTAACAGAAAACAATGTCAACATAAGGCGGTGACTATAAACAGCCGATAGAAAGCAAAATAAAATGAAGTTAAAACAGTAGAAGTAAAATTGAAATATGGGCATTTGTAAGTGGAGATTTATTTAGAGACCTATTTATCCCAACAGAAACTGTACGACAGGACTGTTGCTCTATTGTATGACTGGAACCTGTAAGAATAAATACCCAAACCCATATATATGCACTTTTCCACGTACATATACTTATTAAAAAATCCTGTCCAAATTTTCTTAGTCCAGAATATGATTAATGCAGCCTATCAGAAGCCAGATGGTGCAAAACCAGAGCCATCAATCAAAATGAAAAGACCACTGAGTGCTATCCAGAGCGATGTGCTCTCAAATGGAATTTCTGGTCACAGACCCTAACGTGTGATGTGCAGGGGAAGCCATAAACATTGCAGCACTGCCCCTGAGGAACGACCAGAAACACATCAGGCTTTGTTAGGCAAAAAACCTGGAGAAGTAGTACTTGCTGCTGTAGGCTCTGACTGAGAAAGGCTTTGCAAACCAAATTTATGTACTTGAAATAAAAAATTAAAACTCTTAAAAAAAAAAAGCTCTTTAATGAGTTTAATAACGTTTGCACTGATGACAGTATCTGTCAAACTGTGCACTTGCCATTTGATTTAACATGGGATTGTGCCTTACATTAACAAAGCAGCTGCCACTGCCTGTCTGACATGTGAATTGGTATTTAATGTCTGTTCCTGCACAGGACTTACAAATGGTTCATATTTTTAGCTTTATATTACACATTGTCTGCAAATCTTCTATGGAAAACAACATTGGAGTTTGCATCGTGAAACAGTTACGGCTTATGTCTTGTAAGGTTTTGTAGCAAGCAGGCCTTTTAAATAAAAAATAAGCTTGTAAAACGAAAAGGCATGAAGAAACATAATTTGCCATACACATGCCTCGTAAATGATGCTAGCAATACTAAAGGAGATGTGAAAATGAGCAGCAGTAAGAACACTTATGTATTTTTTCCCTGGAAAAAGCATGACAGTATGAAATAAAGGATTCGTCAGCATGACTGCTTGTATTTGCAACCTGAAGTGTTTCATCACACCACCTCTCTTACATGTGCTACATAAATCAAATTACACAGAACTGTATTTTGGAAAAAAAATCTTGTGCTGTGTTTTAAAGACCTTTGTCAACTACTTGCGTATCCATATTTCTTCTGCAAGGCTAGATGACTAGGTATGACTATGATGATTCTATGAGGAACAGGTTAAAGAAAAATTAAACCTGACCTAAAACAGGATTTATATGCACTAAAATGTCATCTTTAAAGATCAACCTCTTAGCCGCTTTCAGTGATTTTAGAAAATGCCACACTTATCACAAAGAAATTGCAATGCTCCTGTTCCTTTAAGGAGATATTAACTCCCCCCATTTTTATCCTGATGGATCATGAGATACCAAACCTTAAATTTACCATTGGCCCACAAGCCTTTTATACTTCAGATACTGCAAATCAAATAAAGGCAGTCTCTAGAATTACAGGAAGAAGCTACAGCTTCTTGGAAAGATTTTTTTTTTTGACGTTGGAATCTCGCCAAAATTTGAAATGATGAAGTAAATTCCAAAGAAGATGGCTGCCATACAAGCCTCTCAAGCTGGAGCCTTTCCCTCAAAAAGTGCATGGAAGGACGGATAATTTATTTTATCCATCTTTGGACAGATACAGTTTTTTGGATGAAAAATATTTTATGTTCATAAAATACCAGGATACAGAGGAAAAATAATACAAAGAACATGTCATATTTAAGGAATGAAATATGCTTTGTTAACGTGCATTTATAACAAAATCCAGGCTTGTACCACTCCTTACTTCTGATACACTAAAGCTAAAGTACAGCTGAAATCAAATCATGAGTTTTAGATGCTTTCTTCTGCCCTGAACTGCAACCTAAACCTCCGTGGTATGTCTACACTGCAGAGTGAACTAAAAATCTACTGACTCTTAGCCTCCACCCTTGAATTAGGTTTGGAAGTCTTTCAAGGCTACCCTAATTTACAGGAGTATTGTATGTGTTAGTGTCTGGGTAATTTAACTGAACATGGCTAGTTTCACTGTAAGCATGCATACCAAATCACCAGAGCACTGACATCCTTTAGTGCTCACCCCACAGTTCTCAAAAAGGATGATCAAGTGATAAAAACCATAGGATGTTTTACTAGTTACATCTGAATACAAACACCCTCTCTTCTCTAAGACCATGAGCCCTTCCCTCAGATACAGGCAGACTAAGTACAAGACCACTGCGAGCACATTTGTAAGAACCCTAAATTTCACACACAGCTAAGACAGACGCTTTGCTGCAGGTGACAACCACCTAGATTAACTATGCAAAATCCATGTGGTTTGCTAGGAGATTCTGAGACTCCTCCTCCAGCTTCCTCTGCCCTTCAAAGCAGAGCACTTGAGCTCATGCTGAAAGTGGTCTAACTCTGCTGTGCCGACAGACAGCAGGAGAACAAGTTTCCTGCATAGAACAATCTAAAGCCCAAATTCTATCTGTAGTTTTACACGGTCACTTTACTTAGACTTGTCTTTTCAACTACATGATAACTAACATTTCTTCACTCTCTTAAGTGGGATATAGTATAGAGGGGAAATTATAAAAAAATAAAAACTAAAGGAGCATTTCTA
The DNA here is from genome assembly GCF_000687285.1 of Phaethon lepturus. NCBI lineage: Eukaryota > Metazoa > Chordata > Aves > Phaethontiformes > Phaethontidae > Phaethon > Phaethon lepturus. Next base: position 10,626 of record NW_010522626.1, read on the forward strand.
GTTCCAAGAGTTGAAATAACAGCAGAAGATGGATTTGTAGCCAGCGCTGACTTATTACGAATTGGGAAAAATGTGATCCCATCCTTCCCTGACTGACTTGAAATACACCAGATTGTTTCTGGATGATACTTGGAATCAATCTCAAGTCAAGGTTTTTGTTGATGATGGGTTTTCCTGTATGTGTATGTATATGTAAGCCTATGTAGAAGAGTATTAAGAGAGGATAAGGAGATCAACATTTCCACACTCTTGTTATCAAACACAAAGCCAGCAAATACATGCCTGCATCACAGCTTTGTAACAAAGGATCATTAAAACAAGCTTTTAATGAGGAATAAGGACGAAGAAAAGTAAATGGAATATGTTCACTCCATGCAAGAAAGTAAAAGTCTTATCCAAGATTTTGGGTACCAGAAGATTACCCAAAATCTTCTGGTAGTAAAAGGATTGATGCCAACTTGGTTAACATGTAGAACTTCAAATAACATGTCAAATTAATTCAAGTACACAGAAAAATTGTAGCAATTTTATGAGCGAAACACTATTGCTCTCCAGTGAGAAGACAAGGAACAGAACATAAAGCTATCATATCCATTTATCATATCCATTAGCAAGGCTCCAAAACCTTGGGTCTCTGGATATGTAATTAATTAAAAGCAAGCAAGCTCAAGAGCTTGGTCATAGGAACACTTAGATCAACAGCAAAGTTTAAATTCTTGAATAGTGAAGAACTCTACTACCACCTCTGCAGGTGGGTTCCTGCACTCATGCACTCCTACATCTGCTGCACTGATGCCTTCCCCTCCAACAGCTACATTGAGTCCCACAGCCACTGTAATGCCCTGACAAAGCGCACCTGACTAAGGGGCTCCAGAAAGAGGAAAAAACCAAGAAAAACAGAAAGGCAGGTGAATTAAAGTAAATAGAGAGAGAATACAACATTAATACCTGAAGAAGATATTAAACAAAGAATAGTTAGGTAGGAAGAAACAGAAAAAAGAAGGTAGATTGCATAGAGTAGAAATAAGCTCTTTCTTTTGGGGGTGGGAGGGGAGAGAAATGGTGATAGAATAAAGAAAGAGGGAGGGGTGGAAAAAAAGAGGGAAGGGGAAAGATAACTGGGAAATCCAATCCACTACAAACTGCATAGCCACAGAGAGATACAGGTCAAATGAGATGTTAGGGAGTGGGAGAAGGAAAGATACCTGAACTTGAAATGACCACAGAACTGTAAGTTACAGACTTCATCACATTGCCAATGCAAGAGAGCTTAGAAGATATTTTAGCAGGGCCAGGCCTGATTACTTTATGTGATGTCAACTTTGTCCAGCAACTAATTTTAACCTAAAGTACCCTTCTTTTTCATATTTTTGTGTCAGTACGACAGTAACGATGGACAAGGTACATAAGCAACAGAAGACATGCAGCAAAACATAATGACAAAGTAACAAGAGGATTAATGTGCCTCAAACAATTTGTTTTACTTGAGTTCATATGACAGTTATTTAATGTCACCATAAAACTTGTCTCTCATTTTATATTTCAATATTTTCTTGGAGGCAGAAAATACTTATTTGAGGCAATCTACTACACTAGGTAGCATTTGCATGCTGTACCAAGGAGAAAAACTGAAGTAAATGACCACTATTGTCATGATTATTGAACTGAAAAAATGTATAGATGTTTTTACACAGTGGGGAGGGGTATATGTGGTTTACATCAACTTACTTCTTAAAACTGTCCTCAAGGTCATTAATGAAAATATTCCAATAATACGTTAGTACCTGTGAAACCTCGTTCAACATCTAAGCCGATGCATCACTATATAGCATTACCTTTGTGCACAGATGCAAACATGATTTGACAGACTATTGTTAATTATTTTTTAGAAAGATGATTTTTACCTGATTAACCATCAACAGGAAAGTACTCCCTTCTGGTTGATAATTGGGGCAACAATACCAAACACTTCAGTTAGCATCAGACAGGGTTAGATGCTTTAAATTTTCAATTACAGCAAAAGTTACTAGCACTGAATACAGTTTTAACCAAAGTCTTAAGCATATGTACACTACCTGGTTGCATATATTTGAGGTTTTGTGTAAAACAAAACCAACAAACAAATCAGTGGTTTTACAGAAATAAATTCAGGAATTCAGGATCTGGGTTTTTTTTTAATTTTCTGGATGCAATATACACTTCAAATAAGATTGCAAGTCTTTTATCCCAACATTTCAGCTACAGAATTAAGACAGAGCTGATATGTCTTTTTCTATACAGCAGATTCAGCAGAGAAGTAAGGCCTTTCGTTGCATTGCTTTCCTTCTTTCTTCTCCTATTCTCTACAAAACCCTGAAACAATTCCTGGTATTTGAACAGCCGTTTCTAAAGTGTCTATATATTAGCTCACTCTGTGCTACAGATGGCCTAAACCTCAACGCAGCTAAGAGTTAAGTCAAGAAAAAGCAGAAGCTTTTCAGGCCATTGGATTTTCTTCATTATCATCAAGTAATGTTCAAGTGTGCCATTAGCACAAGGCCGCTGCACTGCTCTTCCAAATACAAATTGCTTTTTTCTTTCAGTAGTCTTCTTTGAAGCCTCACATCATATCAAGGGCACAAAACAGCTTTATGTAACCTCCTCCAAAAAGCAGTTCTGAACATGAGGGAAGGGAAAAGAGAAGAATGGAGGTAGGTTACAGTAAGAATATTTCCATAAAATGCAGTAATATCTGACATCTGAGCTAGTAAATTAAACCTTAAATCTATTTTGAGGCAGGAGATAGCAAAAGGCTCTGTCTCTTTTCAGCAATAACCTAGAAATCTTTTTCATCTAAGAGACAAACAATTCAAAGCACCTGCTTTAGGAAATTTCAGACTATGGCTTATATCACAGGCATTACAACCTCACAGTCGCCTTATGATTTAGTACAATGCCGTTCTTGGAATAAATGGAAAGCAGGTTAAAAGGATTTTTGTTATTTTCCAGAATCATATACCCAAGTCATTACCCAAAAATCTGAAGGCTGAGACAGTATCTCAAAACTACTTTTTTTTTTTTTCTGGCGCAAAAGTAAAGCCTACACATTCACAGCACATGCACATCTTATAAAACACAGTTAATACAGAGAAACATTACTGTCCTTAGGAAAAATGACAAGAATTGCTTGTGTTTTTCAGCAGTTCTGAAATTTCCCATTTCCAGACTTCAAACAGCATCCAAACCTGGTTTACTTAAACATGCTAGCTGCCACGCCTCATATGTAAAACAAACCAATTCCTAATGCCAGTGGCTGTGTAATACAGCCAGCAACAAACACAGAAGTGGAAGATGGCGAAGTCTGGGAGGTCAGGAACTGCTAAAAAGTTACGAGCATAGATTACTGAAAGGTGTAAATCTCACCTGCCAGGTATGTTTAATGCTGCAACTATGCTTTAGTCTTTCACTAGCTTCTTTCAAAAAACTACTCTCACAGCAACACTTCCAGCTCTGCAAGAGTCCCCAACATTTCAATTTACATGTGCACTCATGTAATCACATCATATCACAGCGCAGACACGTCTTCAAAAACAGTTTTCAGGATCTAATTAACAGAGTAGTATGGTGATGCCTGCCATAAATAGAGTAATAATAGCCCTAAGCACAGGAAAGGCACGGACCTGCTGGAGTGGGTCCAGAGGAAGGCCACAAAAATGGTCAGAGGGATGGAACACCTCTCCTATGAAGAAAGGCTGAGAGAGTTGGGGTTGTTCAGCCTGGAGAAGAGAAGGCTCCGGGAAGACCTCACTGCAGCTTTTCAATTTTTAAAGGGGGCTTATAAGAAAGATGGGGATAAACCTTTTAGCAGGGCCTGTTGCAATAGGATGAGGGGTAATGGATTTAAACTAAAAGAGGGTATAAGATAGATAGACTAGATATACGGAAAAAAATTTTTCGCAATGAAGTTGGTAAAACAGTGACACAGGTTCCCCAGAGAGGTGGTAGATGCCCCATCCCTGGAAGTATTCAAGGTCAGGTTGGAGGGGACTCTGAGCAATCTGATCTAGTTGAAGATGTTCCTGCTCATTGCAGGGGGGCTGGACTAAATGACCTTTAAAGGTCCCTTCTAACCCAAACCATTCTACGATTCCATGATTAGAAAGTTAGCCAACATCAGGCATTTTAAAGTTGTTTCTTTCAGCAGACATCAGAATTTTTCTTGTTCAATTTTACTATTTGTGAAGGATGCACAGAAGGTCCAGCTTCCCTGAACATAGGAGCAAAATGAAAGGAAGCAGATCACTGTTAGGAAAACTCGCCACAACAGAAGCTCTTAATGTCACACCTCCCTCTGTTTCTGCTGTTTAACTAAGCAATCTTCACCAGGGTGAAGACAGTTTCCCCGTTTCTCGGTGCCACCACTGCACCTCCCATTGTCCTGCCACAGCCTGTGGCCCACCAGCGACAGCACAGGAGGGGGAAGGTGTGCAGGACTTCACATGCTTTGCTCCTACAAGCCAACTGATTCCATTCCCTCACTCCTTTACCTGGGACTTTCTTCTTGCTTTTGGATACTTCAGGTTTCACTCAGATGCCCAGGATGATTTCCAGACAGGGCCACAGCCTTGGGCATTGCTATGATTAGTATTTTGTGTTATTGTCAATGAAAACCACTTAGGCCATACAGATAAGCCTCCATAGGCAGTACCAAAAGAGATCCTACCTGTTTGACAGTGGCTCCTGTCTGTTTCCCTATGAAAACACAGTTTCACCCCCTCATTACTTACAGCCTCTCCCAATGTGTAGTAGTATCATTTTTCAAATTTTCTGACTTACAAATGCCTCAAACTCTCCAGAGGAGCTACAGAACCGAGCAGAAGAAAAAGGTGCCCTACACAGTTTAAGGATGCTGACGTCAGATTATTTATTTTATGTTAAATATTAGAGCAAGAATCTGAACACTATTGAAATAATTGGTTGAAAACAATTATTACAGTAAGTTCGTAAGTGACAGCAGCCATTAGCACCTTAACTTTAAACATACATAATCTAGTTATTAATCATCCTTGAGTCAGTTATGCACATATCTACTTTTATCAAAGCCAATGTAATACAAGACATAACCCCCCTGCTCCCTTAAATTGCTTATCAGGCTAGGAGCTAGCAAAAAAAAAAGCTTTCTATCACTTATTTACCTCAATACAATGGTCCATATAACTTGCCAATCACACAGGCATTGTCAATGGGGTTTTAGTTTTTTGAGTGTTTTAACAATTCTAGAACAATTAGTAAGAAACATTTTAAAGCATGAGGCTTAAAACTTTTACAATTATGTTAGTAGTATTGTATCAGTTGAAGTAATTTTGAAATAGTTATTTATTTTTTCAATCCTGAGTACTTCCAACTTGGAAAAAAAGTCTTTCAAAAACCTCTTTTCAAATCACATGAACATTGACTTTATTTCTTACTTGGTTGGACATAGTATATGCTAAAATAAATCACTAATGCTGTAAGACATGACCTTATTTTTTCACAGATCATGCCCTATTCTTGAGCAAGACTTTCAGGTTGCAAAAGGCAGAAACGAATCCAGAGCTGAGTTTTAAGCACAACTCAAAGGGGATTTCGCACTGTTAACAGCACAATGCTGCCAAAGGCGTGTATGGACATGCCCTAAGGTCTCTCCTTCTGGCTATCCTCTGAAGAAGGCAGAGCAGCAAAATGAATAGTAGTTCTGCTATACTGTGTTTACTATAGGTAAAACCATTATTTTGCAGAGCATAAATTGAGGATTATAGTTTTAAACAACTGCTCCAGGGCTAGAGTGAATACTTAACTCATGTGACAAAAAGAAGAAAAAGAACAAGGGCTCTGTGCTGCTGATTTGGACATTTGCTGCATATTGGAATGATCCTGAAGCTCCTATTAAGCTTCTGAAACCTGTTGTTTTGACCAGGTTGTTGTTTTGACTATCCGAACTGCCTTAATAGCTTTTAAAAAAATGGGTCACAAGTTTTAAAGGGCAAACATCCGTTGGGAGAAAGACACTAATGGAGTTAAACATCCACTGCAGACAGAATAAAATTCTTGCTGTGTGCAATGTGGAACCTCAGAGTGTACACACAAAAAAGATTCAGCAGAAATTACTTGTGTGCAAACATAGTCTTTCATTAAATGAACTAGTGGAAAACGGCCAGATGATAGCTAAAGGTAGAAAGAACACTCCTGAACTACCTTATTTTTAATTTTAAATCACTAAAACTGTTGTTGGTACAGCTTTATGAAGATGCCATTTTCAACTCATTTTCCTGATGGTCCTAGGAAAAAATAAACTGTACATGTAATTGGAAGAGCTGTTCTATTGCTAACTAAAATTACACAGCAGTCTGAACTTGACTTTCAAGAAAGCCAGACTATACATACTCCTACTCTGCATAAACACAGGAAAAAGCAAGTATTTCAGAACAAGGAATGGCTTCATCTACCAATAGAGTTCTATGTATTTTTACACATGCTAACTGAAATAAGTTTGAACAAATGGCATTCAAACATCCACCTGGAACAGCTTTTCATCATCAAGATATGTATCTCAGCATTTCCTAAATAATTATTTCGTTTTTGAAAGAATGAGTTTTAGAAGTTATTTACTTAAAAAAAAAAAAGATAGAGAAAAGTGAGCTTTTTGTATGTGCCTGACATCAAGAACTCAATATATTTGCTCTGTAAGCACTACAGTGACACTCGCTGAAAGAGAACAGGGTCAAATCCCCCTTGGATAGGGTAAGCATAGAACCAAAGGGCAATTCTTGAGATTTGCTGTTGTGTGGTTTCATCTGAACAATAAAAAGGGTAACTAGGTGGTAAACTATAAATATTTAGGCATTAAAGAATACAGGAGCTTAACTACTCCTCCCCTGCTATCAGCAGAGGCAGAATATCTCCCACTTTTCCATTCCTTCTGCACAGAAGATTTAAAAGCTCTGCCCCCTCTGCTGCTGAATTAAGGCCTCACTAGATACAAGATTAACACTCCACACCTGGAAGTGGAAGGCAAAGGAAATCCTTGCTTTCCCCCTCCATAAAAGACCTGGCTTTTCTCCTGGGAATGCAGAACCACAAACATTTAAAATGCCTTTCAGGATGCAGTAACTTATACTAGACAGGCAAATACATATTGAGGTAAAATTTCCAGGAATAGCTACTATTTCTCAAAGGTATTGGTCTCCTGATCAAGCATGAATAGTAATAAGGTTAGTAAGGCTAGTGCAGTTACTCCATCAAAACACCACTTTCTGGTTTACTGAGTGAAGCACAAGCTTGGAAGAATTAACATTTCCTGATTGATTTTTCTCTTTTCTATGTGATACCCCATCATAAAAGGATGAAGTCCTGTCAAATCTGGGCAGACAGCCCTGTTCCAGCCACTGTAGTTCAGGAGCTTCCTTTTCACATCTCTTTTAACTACTACTACTACCAAGCTCCAACTTGTCCTTTAAGGTTATCTCTTTCCTACTTTAGAATGGTTCTCAGAGGAAAACCTTTTAATAAACCAACTAAGAATCCTGGAAGCCAGTAATTTAAGTCATTCATGCCATGATCCTACTTCACCAACACTTTCACAAAGCCATCAGAAAATCTCCTTTTTACACTTACTAAAAATAATCTACAAAATAGCAAACAAGCCCCTCAAAACCCAGCCCTCCTGCCATGTAAATCAAACAATCCAGAACTACAGTAAAACTAATACAGACCTCCACTTGAAATAACCGTATTTTCAACTAATGTTGGTTATTGTTAGATTTAATATAAAAATTAAAAGCCCTCCCCTGGACTGCAACAATTGTGAAATTGGCAGCTGAAGTGGAAATTAAAAGCACAGAGCAAGAAATCTGCAGTGAATTTGTTGTGGCCACTACAAATAGGAAGTAGTTAGCAAAAGGAAAACCTTCATTGTCAAATGGAAAATAAGGAAATACCATCTTTTTAATCAACTTTTATTTGTACTTTTTTCCCCCTTTTACTCTCAGATATACATGCAGAATGTGCTTGGAAGCAGCAAAAGTGGAGCTTCAAAAATCACTCATCAAACAATTGTGCTAATTTTAATGATTTATTAAAGGGCCTAAAACAAAGATCAAAACGGAATATACCTAAGCATTTATATTCAATTCCACATTGCCTGATGACTAATTTGTAAAGAGTGCACAAGTCTTCACAACTGAAGCCAAAATCATTTGAGGATACTTTGATATAATGCCACAAAGGATATGAGCAGGAAGGCAGCAGGAGCTACTAATGGCCAAGCCCCATTAAAAGCGCTAATAAAAGAATACTGGAATTTCCTTGTACTATGAATAAAAGTGTTTGGCACGGGAGAATTTAGACACGGAGAGGAATATCAAAACTTCTGGTTCTTCAGTTGCTTCTCCTTATTAGATCTTAATTGACTTAATTTAAGTTTTTATTACATTTACCTTAAAATGCTTCAACCCAAAAAAGTAATGATCCTATTCAAAATCTTGTCACATAATTTCCTTTATTCTTCATGTTGCTCAATTTTCACAAGCCCTTAATATCTGCTTTACCAATCCTTGTAAATAATGCAAGTCTATCTATTAAAAAATACTTCGAAGTGATGGACCTAACTTGAAATTATATATAATTATTAAAATTACAGAATACACTTACTTTTTGACAATGTTTTTTAAACTGTGAATTTTTAAGTTGCTGGTAACTATGGAACTCTCATAGCAACAACCTACTTGATAAATTTAATCCATTAATATTTATACAATGTATTTCTTTTTCATAGACATATGTGCAGTCACACACACACGCATGTGTTCATACATAGAAATAGGCGCACATACATACACACTTCTGCCACCTTCTTCCCCCAAATATAAAACCTAGCTCATTTTTTCCAATGTATAGCTATTTGGTACATGGCCACAAAATGAAGGCATAGAGTTCAGAGCTTTCCTTTGAAATGTCATTAAAAAAAAGTTTCAAATCTTTCTTTTTTGAAATGGGTAGTTGCAGAATCACACACACTTTACAAAACAGAAGCAGCAAAGACAACTCATCTCATACTGCTGACAAATTCTTAAAGGATTTAGTGCACTTACTTAAAAAACACATGCTCACAGATGCATCCAAGATAGGAAGAACTCCCTGAAAATATTTACAAACCTACTTAATCCTCTTTCAACCTGCTGCTTAATGCTGCCTTTTGCATAATGTCTACAAAAAACCCATGACACAGGTACAGCACAGAAATGCTGTGATCTCTGTCTCCTCCTTCTCCAAAATCTTCTTGCAACAGATTTAATCTTGTATTTCACATTGCAATGTCATTAGGGAAGTGATCTTCTTTTCTTACCCTATAGTATGGGATATAATAAACTAGGGTTTTTTTTACCCGAGTTCCCAGACTTTGCAAATAATGATCACGTTGTAATGGTGATGTGTATTTCTTCTCCTTCCTCCAGACAACCATCAGGCTGTTAGCAAAACAGCCTCTTCCAATGATGCTTCCAGAATCAATAGATAATTCATTAGTATTGTGTATCTCAGGGCCTAATTGACACAACAGGCTAAGCAACATACTAAAGGGTAAGATAGTTTCTAAATAGAGAAAAAGAGGGGAATCTGATACCACATATGGTCACTTTGCAGGATTTCGTGTCAGTCTATAAATTATACTTCTATGAGGTTAATGCAAGTCATTTGTTTCACAAATCAGAAAATGCAGCTTTTCAAGTTCAGCTTGGAAAAACAAAGAAACGTTTATCTGATAGCATAATTTAAGTAACGTGAATACCCTAGCGCTTCCAATTTTATAATTTGCTCTCATTTTTGCATTAAAAATGAAATATAGTTATCACAAATGTTTGGAATTATTCTTAATAACAAATGTAGGTAGTATATTTTTTCTTACCTTATGATCATAGGGATTGTATGAATGAAACAGCTGGGACAGATCCTTTGTTCTCTGTTTTTTCTGAAAAGTAATATTAATAAATGAACCATATTAGAGAAGTTAAAGGAAAAAGAAAGAGACTACTGATTTAAAAAGCTGTATGCAGGTACAAACACATTCTCTCCCCACTTTGTTAATGGAACTGTAGGTATGAAGAGCAGTGTATGCAGATTAAGAATATTAAATATTACAGGAAATAATTAACATATATATTAACAATGTTAAGAACATATCCTTAATAAATAATAAACACTGATCTATGGAACATCAGTGGAATGTGTAAACAATTCAGATTTGTTTTAATTTCTGCACAATAAATCATAAATAATGTCTTAGAATACAGATAACAAAACTTGACGATTAGGCTCCAATCTTGCAAAGACTTGTCTACTATTCTAGCATGTTCATGCAGTCTTGCTTTATAGAAGATTAGGTTTAAGGGAAGTCATTTTAAAGAAGAATCATTTATTATTTTTCCATTTCTTTTGATGCTAATACTCTCATTGCCTTGATTGTGGAAAATTAATAGGTGGTATACCATTTAATGCCAAGGTAAAGGGAAAAAAAATTCTGTTAAGAGCAAAGTTCAAAGACAAAACCTGCTTAATCCAGCTCCTACTGAAATCAATGAAAGACCTTTCCGTGATTTCAGCAGATGTTAAATAGAATCCCTCAGCTGCATCCTACAGCGTGGGGCAGAGAGAGGTGAAAAACACCCTTCATCTTTACTGCAGGGATGAGTCACAAAGCATTGCGTGTTGGAAAATGCATAAAGGGGAAACAACTACAAGAACTCCTTGCTTGCAGTCTGCACCATTGTCTTATTTTAGCCATCATTCCTGTGAAAGTAGTTTTCCATCTAAACTGGTAGGATCTGTTCATGATTCCAGCATGCCAGGAACTAAACAGAGAGCTGCATGACTGCAGCATATCTATTTTACCTTCTGAGACTAGAGGACAATTTAGTAGGTTTGGATGATGCAAAACAAACTGTGTATTTCCTTTCTTTACACAGTCTTTATTTTCAATGAAATGTTCAGATGCAGCAACTTAGTCATAAAAGCTGTAACTGTAGTTACTAGTACAAATTTATGAGACCTGGATACTTCTAAGTCATTAAAGGTATATTATTATTACTTGTGTGAGTCCCTACCTATATTTTAGTTACAACCACTAGAGAGCCAAGAAAATAATGACTCAGTTACTGTCCCTCTTCAAACAAGAACGGTAAATTTCATTTTCAGTATGAGAAGGTTACTTCTGTCATAGACAATTTATTCAATTACCATAAGTAATACCTAACAGGACTTGTTTCTCTGAGTTTACTAAAGAACTTTAAAACTAACAGAAGTGATATTTTAGAAGAGATTTCGGTTAGTATAGACATTCTCAGCAATTGAACATGGCCTTCGCCAATGAAAAGATCTCCCTTAGAGGAACCTTTGACCTCTAGTCCCCATTAATACTAATTTTATTTCCAATGGGAAAAAACCCACTCAAATGAAGGCATCAGGAAGCACAACCCAAATTCCATCACCACCCTATAATGACCTCTTTCCTGGTAGTACAGCTATACATAGTGAAGATGCTTAAAATCATATAAAAAAGATTTGGAGAACTATCATAACAAACTGAAGAGAGATATCAAAATAATTATTAAAAATGTTGCTTAAAAAACTAATTTAATGTAGAAACATGCAAGAAGTAGACAAAAGCATTTTAGTTTGCAATCTGGAGACCTCCACTAATCTTTCTAGGAAAAAAACCCCACAAAATCCAGAAAAAGTCTAATTCTTGCTTTTTCTTCTTGAAGACGATTTCTCTTGTACCCATTTTGACTGCACACAAACTGCTTTTAAATATTTTTATTGCAAGAGCTTTAATAACACTCAAGAAAACCATATGACAGAAACCCTCCTATCCTTCACCCTCAGACTCTGGCCAAAATGCTACTTACACACTCAGCTAGACAAGATGAAAATGAAGATGGCTTCCCTTACACAACACACTGATATAGTCTTCCACTTTTTATTATAGGATATTGTGGTTTCTTTCCTACCTTTCCACAAAAGGTAGAAGTTTTGCTTTTTGTACAAAACCAAAATATTCCTGACTGGGGAAATGCTGGCAATTCATGACACAAAGGAACACTGAATGAAACTTCTGGAGATGCAGATGAAAAAATGCTGCCCCTATATTTCCAGGATGCCCAGTATGCTTAGCTGATCTAAATTTAAACAGTATTTGACTACTTTGTAGGAACTCTGAATACACAGAGACGAAAACGTCCAAACACAGAGTTAAGGTTGCTTAGTGACAAACTGTGTTTTTCTAGAACAGTCTGAGTTCAGCTTAACTTAGATCTCTAAAAACCAGAAATACAAAACCATTTCGAAACACAGAGAATAAGAAAAGGACACGGAATTCATGCTGCTATAATGGTAACCCTTTTAACTCTTACAGCAGGCATTAGTCACATTGGATTAATAGTAAGTTTTTTACAGGAAGAAAAGGCACAGTTCTCAGCTCACCTGTAAGCAGTGTAAAGCACAGAGTAAAGCAGGCCTCTCTGTGTCTAGACATGACAGAGGAAAATAAGGAGCCTAAAAGCTCATTCTCCTTCATCGCCCTCAGTGCGTTAACTGCCTATTTCCACGTGTTATAAATGATTTAGTCCCAAACAGGATTCCAATTCAAATTTACAATTTATTAAGCGAATAGAGGCAAGCAAAAAGCGCTGGGTGTGCCGGGAGTCTCTGCTCCACCAAGACGCACGCGGTGCAGTGCCTGTTCCTGGTTTATATCCTGTCCGTTAATACATATTCATGAACAGGCGTGTCTTCTTCCGCGCATGCCCTCTTCTCCTTCTAGAATCTTCCTCAGGGTGATCCTGTTCGGCAATACATATTCATGAACAGGCGTGTCTTCTTCCGCGCATGCCCTCTTCTCCTTCTAGAATCGTCTCGAATCTTCCTCGGCGTGCCCCCAGGATGACCCCAAACCCTATGCATGCACTTTACTATGCGGTCAGTGGTCAAACTGGTTTGAGCTGATATACCAGCAAAGTAGTTTAACTTTCTCCTGTAAAATACCCCTTTTTATGGTGCAGGAGAAATCCATAAAAGTAGAGAAGATTACACTTCATCCCACGAATCAAATGAACATATTTCACACACGCATCTCCCAGAATTTCTTTCCCTGATGCAGCTTCTTACTCGTATTTCTCCTCCCTTAGCTTAGTCCAACACCCCTTTCAAGTACTCTACTGATCAATATGAAAATATTTTTCTTCCCCATCTTCCTGCATTTTCCCTTTAGTGTTCTGATTCCCCATTCCTTTGTTCTGTAACAATAATGCTGTCAAAATCATATGGTAAAATGACACTCAAAAAGTCCTTCTGAACTTAGGCAAATGTACTGTCCCATCGTACTGTTCCACGTACAGTAGTAGTATCATTTTCAAACATCCTCACAGATCTGCATAGGATATATTTAAATCTATTATATTTCCAAAAAAGTTAAGAGTCTTTCCAAAGTCACCAGACAAATTAGCACAGGGTATTTCAAAAAATAAAAAGACCTCTTAGGAGTCTGATAGGAGCACCAGACTCATAGCTTATTTCCATACTTCTCTAAGGCTTGCCAGATATTGGTACGGCCTATGTTCAGTGACCACAGAACATTTCTTAAACCGAATTACTCTTGGCAGCGGGTTACTGGCACCACTCTTGCTCGGTCTGGCTGTATATCATTTTGGTGCAAAAGCATCTGACACATAACATGCCAGAGATACACTATTCCTCCAGAAACTTTTCCAGTATTGGTTGGCCAACAGCACAGTCATGTATCACTTGAGATAAATACCACATGAATAACAAGACCAGTAAAGTCTCAGTCTGAGAACCGTGCACGATTTCCTACTCGTCCACTGAAGCAAGCAGTGGTGCATGAAGTGGAGATTTTTTAAAGCACTGGTAGCAGGCCATCTGGGGAACCGCACAGCAGTACCCTATTAATACAGAAGGAAAGGCTTTCCCTCGGTGGAGGGTGCTGCCTGCATCATTGCTGTGTACCACTGTTCACATGTTGGGAGTCTGTGGGAACCCAACAAGATGCTCTTAAATTTACAAGTGAGACTCTGGACAGAAGGTTCCCTAGTAGATGAACCTATGAAAGCGTGTGTGTGCGCGCGTGCTTTACAGAGCAGAGATTTTGTTACGCTACAAAATTGTGATGATTCAATCATGCATTGATTTAAATTTTAAACCCATACTCTTTAGTTTGTAGCACTTAAAGAAACAAGTTTAGGGAGATGAGATTGAGAGATAGATACATTCAAATACTACGCCAATGTGGGCCACTAAAAAATGTGCAAACAATTTTTAACTTTTCTGTTTCAGTAAGTTTTAAAAATGCCACATTATATAGGAGATACAATGGAGACACTTCTTATTTCTATCTTTAGCTGGAAAAGTATGTGAAAGCCTGATGAATAATTGATTAAAGTGTTGCTGCAGGACTGAGTTAAATACTGTAAAATCATCTATGTATGTACACATGAGTATGCCAGGATGGAAGGGTTTCCCTAAGTAAAGCGATACTATTATAACTGAAATATTTCAAGCTTAATACTAAAATAAAGGCAAGTAATTAAGTGCTTCTCAAAAGGCAGATAGTGTTCAACACACAGTTATAAAAATAAGAACCAGAAACCAACATCAACTAATGATGTTTCTTATGATAACATATACAGACAATGTTACTAGCAAGAAAAAAACCACATTACCATAATTTCATTATTCCCTGCCTCTCTCATAATCATAGAATCATAGACTAGTTTTTGTTGGAAGGGACCTTTAAAGATCATGTAGTCCAACCCCTCTGCCATGAGCAGGAACATCTTGAACTAGATCAGGTTTCTCAGAGCCCTGTCCAACTTGACCTTGAATGTTTCCAGGGATGGGGCATCTACCACCTCTCTGGGCAACCTGTGCCACGGTTTCACAGAATCACAGAATGGTAGGGGTTGGAAGGGACCTCTGAAGATCATCGGGTCCAACTCCCCTGCCAAGGCAGGATCACCTAGGGCAGGTTGCAAAGGAACGCGTCCATTCAGGTTTTGAAGGTCTCCAGAGAAGGAGGCTCCACAACCTCTCTGGGCAGCCTGTCCCAGTGCTCCGTCACCCGCACAGTAGTTTTTCCTCACATTGAGGTGGAACTTCCTGTGCTGCAGTTTATGCCCATTGCCCCTTGTCCTATCACTGGGCACTACTGAAAGGAGACCGGCTCCATCCTCCTGACAGCCACCCTTCAGATATTTATAGACACTGATAAAGTCCCCTCTCAGCCCTGATCTCTTCTCCAGACTAAGCAGCCGCAGGTCTCTCAGCCTTTCCTCATACAAGAGAGGTTTGTGTCCCTTAATCATCCTCGTGGCCCTCCGCTGGACTCTCTCCAAAAGCTCCCTGTCTCTCTTGAACTGGGGAGCCCACAACTGGACACAATACTCCAGATGAGGCCTCACCAGTGCAGAGTAGAGGGGGAAGATAAACCTCTCTTGACCTGCTGGTCACACTCTCCTTAATGCACTCCAGGATACCATTGGCCCTCTTGGCCACCAGGGCACATGGCTGTCCCATGGATAACATTGTCCACTAGGACTCCAAGATCTTTCTCCATGGAGCTGCTTCCCAGCAGGTCACCCCCTAACCTGTACTGGTGCATGGGGTTGTTCCTCCTCAGGTGCAGAACTCTACATTTGTCCTTGTTAAATTTCATGAGGTTCCCCTCTGCCCAACTCTCCAGTCTGTCCAAATCCCGTTGAATGGCAGCACAGCCTCCTGGTGTGTCAGCCACTCGATCCGAGGGTGTTTCACCACCTCATTGTGAAAAACTTCTTATATCTAGTTGAAATCTGACCTCTTTTAGTTTAAAACCATTACCCTTTGTCCATTGCAACAGGCCCTGCTAAAATGTCTGTCCCCATCTTTCTTCCAAGTCCCCTGTAAGTACTGGAAGGCTGCAATAAGGTCTCCTCAGAGAATGTAAGCAAGCATCGATTCAAGTAACACATACTTTGCTCTAAGTATTTCCTTTCTCTGTCTCATTTTCTGTGCCTCAGATTTTCAAGGTCTTGTTCCTAACTATTGAGATTTTTTAAAGGGACACTGGTCATCTGAGATGCTGAGAAGCATTATATGCTTAAAGTATAGTAATAATAAAGGATCCTTTTAGAACACATCCAGAATTATAAACCAATAAAGCCAAGAGTTAGTGACCTCCATAGTGGTTTTTTACTATTTTTTCTTGTGTGTTGATTTTTAGCAATAATGAAACATTTTCTAATGTTTTAAGTGGAATATGCTGTGGATTACTGTCTTACTTTTGATCAGGAAATATCACTTAGAGAACAAATATGTAGAATGTAAAAAACCAAACAAACAAAAAACTACCTGTGCAGGATGAATCTCTAAAAACTGTTTAAAATATTTTCTGCACAAGTTAACGAGCATAAAATTTTGTGTTGCCTACTGCAGAAAAATTAAGCTGAACTTGAAGGTTTGGGGGGTTTTTTTGCAAATAATTGTGTGAAAGTAGGGCTAAGGTAAGGCTATCCTAACAGTACATTTTTATAAACATAAAAAACTTCAGAAAAGTAAGTTTAGAAATAACTAGACCAAATACCTCACATATGTATATTGCACTTCTCTGGTGGCCCTCTTTTCATACACAGGTGATAATTACCTGTTCTTCAGGTTATTTTAATATAGCCTAAAACTTGTTTGTTTTCTTTTCAAGCATGGTATTGTAGGTCTATGATGTTTATTGTGAAGGATAACTACAATACTGCCAAGATATTTTTATTACCAATTACTTAGAACCAGCTTAAATAGAATATTCTCTGGTTTTCATCTAGGAATAAAAGGGACAAAGCTGCTCTCCAATATGAAGGTATCACTGGTTTACTTTAGACTTGACTTTCAGTTTTAAAAAGTCTATTTTCACCTTCAAGGTTCTTAGTAATTCCAGCCTAATACTGCGACAGATCCGCAGATTCTACCAGTTCCATTGAAGGTGTCAGCCTCAGTATATCGTCAGCAAAGTTCTCCTGTTCTTGTTTTTCTGCTTCCACCATTTAAAATCCATCCAGTACACAGGGCTGCCTTCAGTAACAGGGACCCATACCTGTTTCCTTTCTAATGTTCTTTTCCTTCACAATCACAGTGAATAGTAAGGCAACTAGATGAATGTCTTTATTTCCGTTCTCTTCCCTCACTTACCATCTTTTTTCCCATTTCTCTTTCACATACAGCTAATCAGAATTAAAATACAGTTTCATTTTGCCACAGGAACCTTATTTAATTTAGAGCTTCTACAGCATCTCACACACTGAGGCATGCTAGCAGCCAATAGCAACATTGTTTTTCTCTCAGACAAGTCTGGAAAACCACATTACCTGCTTGCGTAGTATCTAATGGATTACATAAATTAGAGTTAAAGCCACATTAAACTTTGTGAGCCAAGGTGGAATTTAACTACAACTTTGACAGACTTCAGGAGAAGAATGAAGCAGCTTTGCAAGTATTTTCACAGTTTTCTTCCCCAGTATTACCACAAGCATGGAGGCTCCAGCGTAACAGATGCTTGCAAGAGCAAAAACCAAGAAGACTGGAGCTTTCTTTTCTGAAACAGCATGTCTAATGCATTTTGTGTTATGGCATTCTCTAACTTCAGTAATACGCATTTTCTGAGCAGTAACGAAGCAGTGTCTGTCTTTTCCCCCAAGTTACAACTGTGATCTCGAAACTACAAAGGCCTTGTGTAGTTTCAAACTGCAAACTTTCATAAAACAGAATGGAGCTGGGAGCGCCCTATCTAAAGACACCGCCCGGCCTAGCTTTCATCTCCAAAGAGTTACTTGGCAAAATACCAGAGAGGGACGTAGCAAATACTCCAACCAAGGTACATTTAAAACCCTTGCTTGGAGATTGAACCCATAAAGCATCTATGTACCTACAACCACAATATAGATATGAGCCAAGCCACTGAAACTGCCACATTACCGAAGTTTACAGATCACTTTTTGTTCTGCAAAACAATTTTTAAAAAAGTGATCAGAAAGCAGTGAACCGTTCTCTTTGACCTTGAGTTATTCAGTGCATCACCCCCTTGGAAATGATCCTGAAAAAAATGTGGTGCCCTAGCCAGATTTCTTGATAAAATCGTAACTGGTGTTCATTACGCTCTTGAGTCCGTGCCCTGTGAGGTCTGCAAGGGCAGAAGTGACAATACAGGCTTGACAAGTTTTCTAGTTCCTATAGCTAACTCACTTCTCCTGATGTTACTCCTGTCTTTCTGATCACATCTATAATGGAACATACAAAAACACTTGGGGACTAGTTAGTCTTCTGGACCTAACCTACCTGCATTACTATGTTAAAATAGACTCCACCTGCTACTGTAACTATTGATACATGTGCATTTCATTATTTAGCTTGGTTTATGAAATTACTTTATAATAATTTTTGATCCATAGATGGAAAATGTCACTTTGTGTACAATGTGTTATATTCAACAGTTTACCTCAAAGTTCCAGGATGGTGGACATTTTTTCCAACTCCAGTTAAAAACAGAATTATACATTCATAATTCATATTTTGTATACTCTTTAGTATTTTGTATACTCAGTGATGCTTTCTAAAAAATTTAGAACAGTTTTATGAACCCATGCAATGTGTTTTTTGTCTAAAAAAGGAAAATATATAACACTACGCACCTTTATTAATCATATCAATCTAGAAAATGATCACAAACATTAAAGTGATCCGATCTTCAGCATTACAGTAACACAAATAGTCATGATTTAGTCTATTTTACATCCTGAGTAGAGATTCTTATTTATGGTAAAATAAAAAGATTTCCAAAAACCAGCACAGGATCTTCATAAGATCATCTGTCAATCTATTTGAAAATAATTTCTCGAAGGATCTATTTTCAACTAAGCCATGGGCACTGCAATTTCTTCCTTCTTACATCCCGTATAATTTCAGCTATGTATTACAGACTCTTCAAACTCATGTATTTTACAAATATTACTGAATTCTACTCCTTCTGGTACATTTGAGTTCTTTAATTTAGTTTAGGATTAGTGTTTGTTATTCCTGTCATTTTTCATAATACAATCTCCCCCTTAGCAGAGGGCAAATTATGCAAAATTTATTCTGAAGACTTTCACAAAGAAATCCTCACTTTCAAAAAAAGCTTTTAACACTTGTTCATCTTGAGGGTCCTTAAATTTGGTATAGTTTGTAAATGTCCTTTCTCACTTCTGGTAGATTTTTATGTCTGAAATTCATACTGAAATTTCATAATCTGTATGAGGTGGGTATTTTCTAGAGATGCCACTGTAATTGATTAGGAAGACCATTTAGCTCAAAAAGATTTTGTGGAACAGAAGTGTCTGACAGAAACTTGGCCTGGGTTATCAGCCAAATTTCAAATTTGATTGATGCTAAATCAGACATAAAGTGATTGGTCATGAGGGACAGACTGATTTTGAATATATAGAGTTATTGCACCCAGTTATGCAATAATATAAACCAGAAAGAACTGTAAGCTACATTTTTGTAATGAAATGTAATATGTATATAAATGGTAAGCCCAGGGCATATACAAGCTTACATATCAACCCAGGACTGACCTGTCTGCAGTGCACTTTTTCCCTTTTTATAATCTGGTGAGATATCTGTGTGCTCTATTGCACAACAGCAGCCTTGAAGTTTTCCAGCATCCCAGAAAGAACAAAAGGAGCAGAAGAGAAGTGCTCTGGGAGGTACAGTGTGGTACAAATAGTGAGCGGCAAACAGTGCTCAAGTGCTTGCTGTGTGGGAGAGACCACTCCTGTACCTACAACAAATTCACTAGACACACAAAAATTGCCCTCACTGTTTTATCTTAATCTATTATTCAGTCCTCTACTCTGCTTCCAGTTCTTCAGCAATTCCAAGTTCCACGTGGATTTTTAGCCCGGTGACGGGAGGTGCAGGCACAGCAGTGAAAACAGCAGAAGATATGAGTACCAAAGCACTCAGTGACCTGATTGACTGTGATTGCTTTGAAGGAGTGGGCTTGGATTATCAAAGACAGATGAAGTTCAGGAAAGGGTCACCAAGAACCCACCTCAGGATATTTCAGTGTTCTTTTCTTCCAAAGCACATTTTATGAGCCATCATAAATGTCACATGATTTGCAAATGATGGAGAAGCTTAGTCCCCTCCATGATACAAAAAAAATTAATGAAATCAAATGCGCATAAAAAACTTTAAATGCAAACTGTGGATTTAAAAAAAAGATAATTACATTGATAAGTCTGTAGTGTTTTCTAAAAAAGAAATAAGTTTTGAACTGGACTTACAGCACTGACAAATTTTGTTCCTGGAGTCTAAAACAACAGTTACAGATAGCCACAAAACTAATACACTCAGTGTTTATGCTTTTATGCTAGGCAACACAGACTGTGAAGTAGTAAAGCTTAAAAGATTTTAGTAACATAATTAATATCAGATCTGGATAGATTCTTAATTTGCTATCTGTATTAAGTCACAAACTATTAAATCTAAACCATGTTCTCAGTTGAGGAAGTCCAGAATTGCCAAAGCCAAGAGGGTTTTTTTGAAACTAACAGATTTTTCTGTTCTGCTGCATACATCCAATTTCAGGGATTAAGTTATGGGCAATACTCCCTTATGTGTACAACTGCTGGCACTGTTTCCAGCTCTGAGCAGACTGGTTCATAAAGTGTACTAAAATCCTAAAGTAAGAAAAAATTCCAGTATTACAGAATTTACCTAACTGTAATTCAAGTAAAAGTTACAAAAAGACACAGTTAAAACTTCTTCCATGGTTATTCTACTTCATTATGAGCCAATGAAGAGGACAGAAGGACAAAGAATACATAAATGTAACATCCCGTTGCCATAGAGGTCCCTTCCATATGAGCTTGTGTGAATGGGTTTTGTAGGCAACTATGGATTTGGATGGAGTTGTAACAGAAAACAGCAGGCTAAAGACGGTAATATTACCCGCTGAAAATGTAGCATATGAAAATTTTCAAAGGACTCATAAGCTCTGAAGACTAGTACTCATGCTGAATCTGCAATACCTAACAAACTCGGACAACAACAGTCTGTTTAACCTGCCGAAGGCCATTACAATCAACAACAGACAAGAGGACTCAGACCACACCCAGGAGCGTAGTGGCTCCTACATGCAGATGAAGCCTGCAGGATTACATTTCCACCTAAAGGAACAAAAATCCCTCTGAGGGACTTTCCAAGCACCCTCCTTGAAGCCACAGGTAGACCCTCCACACCTGAGCACACAGCTGGGGCTGACCTCCTACCTGCTGCTCCACCAGCAACCACAGGTGAACATGCGAGTGAATGCCAGTGACTAAATGCACGTGTTGTGCAAATAGTGACCTGCTTTTAACAGTAATGGCTTGGTTCTACTAATAACAACAGCTTAATGAGTAAAAGGTGCTTGAAGAAATTTTTGTTTCTCTGCCTCACTTCAATTCCCTATCAGGGAAGAGGGAATTTACAAAACAGTCCTTAAACTTCCTGTAACATTCTAACTTGAAGCCCCAGATCAGAGTATATAATTCATAGTCACTGGTAAAGGAGAAATATGCACAATTTTCAGCTTTTATTGCCCTCATGACATCTGTCTTACGGATTCAATCCTTGTAATTAATGTCAGAGGCTTCCAATATACTCCACATACGTGTGTATTCATGCAGTTTGTAGTGTGGTTTAAATGTAACAGAAGTAAAATAAATTTATGCATTGAGTTTATCCTGATGCCATTTTATATAAACTTCTTTTAAAGAACAACATTATAATCTTGAAAATTTCAATGAACTAACTTTAGGTTGGAAATACAGAAGAATGATATACTCTTCTGCATATTGATAAGCAATTGCAATGGATGCTAAACCACAAAAGCCTCCAAAAAAAGAAAAAAACTCCCTGACACCACTAAACTCAATTCATTGAACTGCATTTCTATTCTTTGACTTTTGAATTTTTCTGAGAAAAAGATTTATAGTGAAAGGGAAAATTTACCTGAGATGCTGATCACACATATATTTATATTGGAGGTAAAAATTGTTTTCTCCCTTAAAATCAAAGACTATTCCATCATAACTGCAGAGAGTACCCTTCTTCCCTTCTATTCAGCACATGAGTATGTTCTACACAAAACTCCTGATATTTCAGCTTCCTTGCAATTAAAATCTCAAAATTCCATCAGTTTCCAGACAGACTCACAGGGAAAGGAGGATAATGAACTCTCATGACCACTATAAATCATCCGGGACTACACTTCCCTCACAGCAATGATTTTCGTATTGGATTGTCAACACGTGGACTGTACATGGCTACAAGTATCAACCCACAGCATTATACAACGTTAGTGGTGGTTTCAGAATCCTTGCAAATTCTGTAACTATTTCTGGCTTGACAGTGAAGTTTAGAAAGAACTCTGCCTCTTCCTCCATATATCTACTGTCCACATTTTATTTTCCAGTATCTTTTAATTCTTTTTCTTAACAACATGGCCTAGATTAAACCCATAGCTGTACATGTCCTTTAAGACGATCAAATTTTCAAACTGAATTTGTATGAAGTTTATGAGGAAGCTGTTGGTAATTGTCATTCCATTTCCTGCTGTAAAAACAATGCAAAATTCAAAAAAGGCAGAACATCAACTTGGTTTCACAAGTATATTTCCAGTCTAGCTTTGAATTTTTACTTTCTTTCTCAAGTAAGACAGTGATGCTCCTTGAAAGCATAAGAATTCCAGGCTGGAGTCAAACATTCTTGTCCTTTCTCAGGGGTCTGACTGTGCACGGTCCAGCTGCGACTGTGCAATTTAACTCATTCCCTAGATTCAGCTAAGATCTGAATTTTCAGCAACTCCATAGGCAGATCATTTATAGTTTTCAAAAAGTGTACAACCTATTTTAAAACCTACCAGCTCAACTGTCTCCCACAGCAACAAAAAGAGATTTTCATTTCAGCACCTGGTCAAATAAATTAAAATGGTTTAACTTGAGCAGAATCTAGCTCTAAAATAAAACATAAAATTCTATTTAGTAGCTTTGTCTAACCACAAAAAAACCTATTCACAGGTAATTGCCTTCCTCTGAATTCATCAAACAAACCCACAGTTCTGGCTGCACACTGAATGGTAAGCATGTGGTAGATCTAAAGATACAGCATAAAAGCAGTCAAATGTTTTGACCATCTTTAAAACAGAGAAAAAGGAAGAACCAGGCTTTCATAGGTCAGTCAGTTTATATAGTTCCTGGAAAAACAGGGAGGAAAATACACAAAACTATTTGTAAGCATCCAGAAAGTAACACAAAGAGGCCACACTGATTTGCCACTAACCAACATCTGTATCAAACAAAATGAATCCCATCAGAGAATAATTGGGCTTGTAGAGAAGAGAAACCACAGCTATTGTATTGAGTTTGCATGGCGAGGTTTTGGGGCGGGGGGCTACAGGGGTGGCTTCTGTAAGAAGCTGCTAGAAGCTTCCCCTATGTCCGAGAGACAAAGGCGGACCCGCCGCTGGCCAAGGCTGAGCCCATCAGTGACGGTGGTAGCGCCTTTGGCATAACAGATTTAAGAAGCGGGGGAGGGAAAAATGCACAGCAATTGCAGCTGGAGAGAGGAGTGAAAATATGTGAGAGAAACAACCCTGCAGACACCCAGGTCAGTGCAGGAGGGGAAGGAGGTGCTCCAGGCACCAGAGTAGAGAGTCCCCTGCAGCCCACGGTGAGGCAGGTTGTCCCCTTGCAGCCCATGGACACAATCACATCAGAGCAGATCTCCACCTGCAGCCTGTGGAGGACCCCATGTCAGGGCAGGTGAATGCCTGAAGGAGGCTGTGACCCTGTGGGAAGCCCACGCTGGAGCAACTTTGCTGACAAGACCCGTGGAGCCATGGAGAGAGGAGGCCCCTGAGGTTTGCTGGCAGGACCTGTGACCGTGTGGGGGACCTACGCTGGAGCAGGGGAAGAGTGTGAGGAATCCTCCCCCTGAGGAGGAAGGAACAGCAGAAACGACGCGTGATGAACTGACTGTAGACCCCACTCCCCGTCCCTCTGCACCGCTCAGGGAGAGGAGGTAGAGAAATTGGGAACAAAGTTGAGTCTGGGAAGAAGGGAGAGGTGGGGGGAAGGTGTTTTAAGATTTGGTCTTATTTCTCATTATCCTACTCTGCTTTTATTGGTAATAAATTAAATTAATTTCTCCCCAAGTCAAGTCTGTTTTGCCCACGATGATAATTATTGAACGATCTCTCCCTGTCCTTATCTCGACCCATAAGCCTTTCACTATATTTTTCTCTCCTGTCCAACTGAGGAGGGCAGTGATAGGGTGGCTTTGGAGGGCACCTGGTAGTCAGCCAGGGTCAACCCACCCCAGCTATCTGAACGGTTTGTAAGGCTTTCTGCAGTACCTCACATATTGTTCTCATAAAAAACATAAGGTAAAACACGGTATAAATAAAATGACTAAAGAGCAAGTACAAAACTTGCTGGAAAATGCTAACTTGGAATACTCCTATACTTCAGTGACAAATATGAAGGGTTACATATTGATTTTTCCTTCATGGTCTGCCTCCCGCTCCAGCCTTCGCATTTTTAACTCATTGGTCCCAAACCTGCTGTAAAAGTCTTCACTCAGGTCTTTATTCTGGCAGAGTAGCAAGTAGTAAATAAAAGCGTACTGCTGAAAAAAACAAAGTGTAGTACAGAGGTTCAGCACTCAAACTCAGACATTAATCAGTTTTGGCTTCTCTTATACATAAAGTACATTCTGCACATGGCACCATGCGTTACTGCATGTGTTGGGGAGGTGTCAGGGGCCAAACAACTTTGATACACCAGAAGTAGTTATCACAGCTGCATCTAATTCCTGGAGCATGTAATGCCATTTAGTCACAGCACTTAACAAGGGAGCTCAAAGGTAGCGATGGTAGACCAGAGTAGCAGTACTGTTGAATAAGTGGCATTGTTCCTTTTCCTACCTACTTTTCTTTCCTTTTCTCCCACCTCCTGATCTCCCCAGGCCTTCTTCCTTAATTTCAGAAGCAGAATATCCCTACATATTCCTATTGTATGATCTCTGGATTGGCCACCGTTAAGCTAAGGCAAGAAGCATTACTGATTCTGCTATGCCCGTGAGTATTAGAAACAAGGGAGATGGTCCCTTCCTTCCTGGGCATTTAAATCACATTAACTAATCATCACCATCCAAAGTTGCACTCTCTCACCTGCAAACGCTTAACAGTGCAATTGGTTCTCTCGCATATCAGAGTACATGAAACTCTATAAATCCATTCCAGACAGCACATGAATTCTTTCCTTGCCCTAGCTCTGACCCTGGCCTCCCTAGGCACACTGCGCCACATCGCTACCCACTAATGCCTGAGGCACATGCTCAAAGGCAGGAGCAGCCCTCAATTGTCATCTCTCCTTACTGTCTGCTCAAGAGGGAGCTTACTAGCCTTTTCTCTGATGGTACAACTGCAGGGTGCAGCTGTGCTCCCTTTCCTTTAGAGTTGTGAACAGAGCAAAAGGTGTCCCTTGTGCAAGCAATGCTATTCCAGTTGCTGTCCTGCTGCTTGAAGTTAAAAAGTGCTGAAGGAGAGGAGAGATAATATTGCCTGATGCAGGAATGTGATTATTTCTCGTTCAGCCAGAGACAGTTTGGTGACATATAGACATTTATTTTGGACAGGTAAGAGCACATGAGCTACCACAGAAGATTCAGCTGTTTGTGTATGGAGATACAGAACTACAAAACCTATATCCATCCAACAAAAGAGGAATTAAACATCATACCATATCTGCTGGTACCAAATATTACCTGTTTCTAGTGCCTTGCAGAATTTTAATCAGTGAAGAGAGATATAGGGGATTTGCAGCCACTCTAGTCATGAAAGGATATCAGGAAACTTCTGAGAGACCTCAGCAAAGGCAAAGCACTCTGAAAAATAAGTAGCCATCATAGAATAAAAGCATAAAGTACAAGGTTGGTTTGATTCCACAAAAATGGTCAAATACAACTTGTCTGGCAGACAACACTGAGAAGGTGCATATGGCATTATGCTATTCTTATAGAAAAAATCTCTTAGTGCATTATGTACTGCTCCTACAATTGGTAAATATAGTGACAGATGTGATAGCTTTATTAAATGGAGGGGGATACAATGGCTGATCATATCTTTTTTTCTAGTAAAGATGGGCATATTTAACAGATAAAATGCACAGTATATAGATGGATGATGTTTTAGATTCAGGAGTTTCGCCTGGACACGATATTTGGGGGTGGGTGGATGGATGGCAGAAGGGCAAACCACCTGCAGCATTGTTGGATGGACATGGCACATTCATACAGAGGAGAAACAGAATACAGGCCTGGCCATCCTTCAACCAAAAGCAACCGCTAGCCTAGGGCAAGTACTGCTTGGGATGAAGGCTGAGCTTTCAGAGACTGGGTAGACATTTTGTCCACCATGGACATGGCATCCCACCTATTTCCTTCATTTACTGAGAGACTTTAGTAACTCCCTGCTATAGACCATGAGAGAAAACATCCTGTACCTACCTCTATTTCTGAGATCAAATAGTAGTTCAGTTACGAAGGTTGTAACTTGGTTATTCACCTCAGTATAGTAAGCACAGTGCTTAATGCAACTAATACGGAGAGAAAACTTTAAGGAGACAGTCTTCAGAGGAATTGCAGGAAAGGTTCAGTAGTTGAGTGACATAAAATTTTCTAGCTGGGAGCAAGGTAATTATTTGATGATATATATAGATATGGAGAAGGAAAGAGATTGTAAGAGAAAGTGAATATCAAAGAATCACAGAATGGTAGGTGATCTCTGAAGATCATCTGGTCCAACTCCCCTGCCAAGGCAGGATCACCCAGGGCAGGCTGCAAATGAACGCGTCCAGTCGGGTTTCGAAGGCCTCCAGAGAAGGAGACTCCATAACCTCTCTGGGCAGCCTGTCCCAGTGCTCTGTCACCCGCACAGTAAAGAAGTTTTTCCTCACATTGAGGTGGAACTTCCTGTGCTGCAGCTTATGCCCATTGCCCCTCGTCCTACCGCTGGGCACTACTGAAAAGAAACTGGCTCCATCCTCCTGAAAGCCACCCTTCAGGGATTTATAGACATTGATAAGATCCCCTCTCAGTCTTCTCCAGATTAAACAGCCCCAGGTCCCTCAGCCTTTCCTTATACAAGAGACGTTTCTGTCCCTTAATCATCCTCACAGCCCTCTCCAAAAGTTCCCTGTCTCTCTCGAACTGGGGAGCCCACAACTGGACACAATACTCCAGATGAGGCCTCACCAGTGCAGAGTAGAGGGGGAGGATAACCTCTCTCAAATATGTAGTCTTTTATCTAGACATCTCAATGGTGTCTTTAAAAAAAATCTAATAATTACACCAATAATTGAAACAGAATTGCTTACATTATTGAAGACATATAGAAAGATTGGGATCCACACTGAAGTTGGGCAGTGTAATCATGAAGCTGCAGTCACATTACTGCTCTCAAAACAGCTGCCATCCCCTACTCTCAGTAGAGATGAACCTAACTGTACCTTACTAAGATCCCTATTTTCAAAATGGCTATTTCCTCATGTTGTTTCCATGTGACAGAAATCAAGCTGATCCTGAGATGATGTCTCTTAATGCTTTCAGAAATTGTGATGGACAAAATCTCAAGGACAGAGAGACAAATCTCCTTGCAAGTCCCCAGACAAGTAATAGCTACCCTGAAAAAATAAAGGACAGAGAAATTAAAACTACCAAGAACATATGGTGTTACAGATCCTAAATTTTAGAGAAAAAAGGCTAATTTTTACACTTACAATTAAAGTGTTCTGATCCTTTACAAAGCAGCTAAAGATAAAATCCCCACTAGACACGCCTAAATCACGTTCTCTTACACTGCTTATTAAAATATTTATCTGACAAGAATCTGTATTTTGAGTTACACCACTATCAGTACTATCACTTCTACGATTGAACACAATAAGGAAATAGAGAAATCTGTAATAATAGTAATAATAATAATACTACCAAACAAAATAGCATTTCATAGTTAACACACTTCAGAGTGAGAATTTTTACAGACAGCCCACTGGAGATACTGAGCATCCAGACTCATCTCTGAAACAATGTATTCAGCAGTAGGTAGATAAAATGGGGGTAAAAGCCAAGAAAAAGAGACTTTTGGGGTAGCATTTAAGTTCTGCACAATATCTTGACTTGTTTTTCATGCACATGACTCAGCATCACTGCAGTTGCTTATAAAAAACCCCAAAAAGTCATGCCTAGTTTTGCTTTACTGTGCTCTAACTTTTCTCTAAACCGGACACAGCATTTATAGCAAGCATAATCTAATTGATGGTTATGAAAAAATGAGGCCATTTAGACAGATGTCTGATTCTCCATGAACATTTTTTCTCCAGAAGAAACAAGAAAGGCCTGCAGCCTTAACTGTCTTTTCTGAATTTATGGTGGCGGAACTGTCCATCTGGATTAGTGTCATCTACCCTTTTAGAAAAATACCAGTGCCTGTAAGGCTTTCAAAGACAAATTATCTATGTGAAGGGGGGATTCCATGTTGACCTACTGATTTTTTTTTTCTATTACGATAAACTCCAATGAGGTTTTTCTCCAAAAAGGCAATTATATTTACGACTTCCACCAAAACTATCCACTAAAAACTTAAAAGCACTAAATGTTACTAAGCTTAATACTCCACAGACTGTCCCCAACAGTCATAAGGTCCTCCAAAAAAGAGCTAACTTAAAAGGAACGGACAAGGCAAATACACTATTATTGCAGCTGTGATACTTGGATAGAATCACTGAAACTGTCTTGAACCAGAGTTGGAGAAGTGGAACTCACTAAAGTGGAGCAGTTTGCAAATAGCAATAGATCTGTCCATTGCAGAAGTACTGCAAAGCTGAAATAACATAGTAAATGCACCCAGTCTTTAGGAAAAAAGGCAAGAATAACAATTGTCAAATAATTTGTTCACTGGTTAAACATCTGTAGTTAAGTAATACAGCCAAAATTATTTTCATAGAAAGAGATCCTACCAACAGATCCACTGCAGAGGATAATGTTATGAACACCCTACAGGATGTTCATAACAGCACTAGCTCAGACTGGTGATACGATGTACCACATGTGCACTCAGATGCTTGCACGTAACAGTTGTATGTCACTTTATGTGTAATTTCTTTCTCTATGCAAATGCAATAAAGTAAAATCATTAACAGTAAGATGACAAGAATAATATTTTATTAAAGGATGAAGGGGTAAGAGTGTATAACGTGGATGGTAACGTGCTACTTCTCCTAGCAGAGAAACATACATAAATTATGCTAGGCGAGCAATGACAAATGAAATGCCTGCCCGTTCTTCCATCTAGAAGTAATGTGAATATAAAATGTAAGAGATTAGCACAAGCTCTTCTTGCTCTGTTTGACCAGTTACTTTCCATTTCTACAAAGAGATAAAAGAACAAAGGATCTCATAACACAGGATTTTTGAAGGGGGGGCGGGGGGGGAGAACAAAAAAAAGGGAGAAACAAAATTACAGAATTTCATCAGCCCTGGATTAGAGAGGCCCCATCTTCTCTGAAGGTTCTAATTCACTGAAAGCAATAAATACTAGTGCTACAAATTAGAAGAAAGAATGTAAAAATGGGTTAAAGTGACATTACCATTTTCCAAGTAACACTCCTAACCACAAAACAGCTAATGTTGTTTTAGTAAGTTAGTTCTTCACATACTGTCTTCCCATGGCACCCAGTTAAACAGAAGAAGGTAAATTAACTTAAGCTCTTTGCACCTCCTGTGAAAACAGCACACTTAAAAACTTGTGAATGAAAGAATGCAAAGCAGAAGTAAAGCAATGTTTTGATTTTTAAGTTTCCTAACTTCCAAAATTACATTTCTGCATTTCATTCTTGACACAATTTTAAAAAACATTCAAAACAAAGCAAAACAAATAAATCAACAGTGTGAGTTGGTTACACTAAGTAGACTATTTCAACAGCAGCTATTTATATTTGGAAACTCAGTATTTCCTATTATGAGATAGCCTATAATACATGAGCAGTCATTACTCAAGTTGTACTTCTCTAAACAATAAACTGGAAGTCAAATATAATCTCATTTTAGTCTTCAGCAGCTGACACATCCTACAGAATTCGTGGTATATACTGAGAGTAAGCAGAAATACTTTGTTTAGCTTTCATATGTGAAAGTGAAGGGATACAAGTACTGATATATAGTTTTGACTTCATCTTAGTGTACCAGGATACAGAAATTGAAAGGTTGTGGGTTTTTTTTATTTAAGCTGATTTACATTGTTGCCTGACTTTCATTCTTACACTGAAAGGAAATGTAAATGTTACTTGTGCCCATAATAATGAGTTGAATTATTGTACAGGCATCAGTCTTGTATACTTTCTTGTTCTGAGATTCAGATCAAAAATTACAAATTCCTTGTATACTTTCTTGTTCTGAGATTCAGATCAAAAATTACAAATTCATTTTTTAAAAAGTAAATCAAACCATGCCTTCAGATGTGACTTCTGTTACTATGGCTTATAAATAGCTGTTTATATCAAGCAAAATACAGTCAATAGCTATCTATCTTCTATATCAAAACAGGCTGTTCTCCTCAAGGGAATTTGAGATGAGAATGTTGGTAGTCAGGAAGGGTTACACTTCTCACTCAAAAATAAAATGAAAGAAAACACCTGAAAACTGAAAGATTAAACGACAATTTTATCAATGGCCTTTAACATGCAGGATGAAGGAAGCAGAGTTTATAAGCAGTGTATAAGGAGAGTCTTGAGAAGAAGTTGCCTGCAAATTTAATATTGGACAAATAGAACAGAGATTATCATTGCTCTATTATTAATACACTGCACAATTGTTCACAGTAAGTTTGAGATTGCTGGAGTCACAAAAGTCTGAAAATTGAAAAAAATTAGTATGTATAATCAATCAGCTACCCCTCTTGGTATTCGTTCAGCCAAAACTTGATAGAAGACATGACTTCAGTATAACCACTATTTTACCCTTCCTAACAATCTGAACAGAAATTTATATATTAAAATGCGTTCAGTGATCTAGCTAACCTCTAAAGGCAATTCAACAATCATTTCACTTACAGGACTAAAAAACCACTTTAATTGAATTATAGCATAGTTTTGCAGAAAACCTACATTTTCATGTACATGCTTTATGCATTTAAAGACATCTGAGTACACTGTGTACAGTGGCTAAGAAAATAGATCTTACCACTGCAGCTGGAACTTGATGCATTTTTGCAGCTGGGGTTCCTGGGCGTGGGTAAAATTGATTAATAAACAAGCTCGGAAACCTGTACTGTTCTACAAGTTTCACTGTTTCTTGAAAATCTTCATCTGTCTCTCCTGGAAAACCACAGATGATGTCTGTAGCAATTGTTATTCCAGGCACTCTGTAAATAAAGTAGAAAGGAACACTGAACTAAGGACATGTAAAAGTCTTCCTCCCTTAAAAGTTAGTGTACATAGACTTATAACTCTTCAACTTTATCTACAGAAATTGAGACCTAAAATGATCTTTGGAAAAGAAAATTATGTGATCTTAATACCATTGCTTCGTAATGAAAAATGCATTTGGTACTCAGCTGAAAGCACACAGAATAGAAGAAAGATATTGTAGCAAATATTGGATTAGGATTGTGACAAAAGAGTGAAAACATCTGGACCAATTCCTTTTGAAATTACAGGTGATCAGCAGAGCTTATAAATTTCTTGAATTCCGATTGCTTAATCCACCAAATTTATAACTACTGAGACTTAGCCACTGGAATTTGTAAACTATTTAAAGTCCTGTAACGCTGCTATCAAAGTAGAACAGGATATTCAAAAGAGGGGACTGGCATGCCATATAACCTAGCAATTTTGAAAAAAAAAAAAAAAAAAAAAGGCTTTGGAGTCAATAAGACATCTCTTAGTCACAAGTTAATTTCTAACTTGGTGCTCCATAAAATCAGCCTATGCCTTGCTTTAAAAGGAAGACAAAATACTTGAGTTTACAAATGTGCAGGCACTGAGCCTTCTTGTTACTTAGCAAGGTCAACATTTCCTAACTGTTCCCCTTGGACTGCATATGCAGAACCCTTACACACAGCAGCTTAAGAGAGCGCAGCTAAGAGAGGCAGCCAACAGACGCAGCAGTTAAGCGCAGCAGGACGCACAGGAGGTGGTGAAGTAAGGGCGCCTCAGTTGAAATTGTGCCACAGTAACAGTCTTAGACATGGTGGTAACATGTCACTGAACATTTTCCCCAGATGATGTTGGAGTAGCCGTCCCTGCTAGGGTCAAGGCTTGCACCCAGACTGAGCTTCAGGTGGCGGATGCAGCCCTCCAAGTCCCAGGCTGCAGGGAGTCCCTGGGGGCTCTCTCTGATGCCACGAGAGATGGCCCTGTCCTGCGGGAGCTGTGCTGTCTTGGAGGAGCTGTGCCTCCATGTGGAGGAGTTATGGGAGGAAGTGAGCAAGCTGCACAGCATCAGAGAAGATGAAAGGGAAATAGACAGGATCTTGTCTGTAACTCAAGAGCTTGAAGAGCCACAGCCCCCATCTACAGTGGAGAAGCAGGTAGTGTCAAGCCCCACGACCAAAGGAAACGAAACCTCTGGAGAAGGGGAAGGATGGAAGCCAGTGACTTCTGACACCAAGAGGAAGGATCTTGCGCTACCTAAGGGCTTACAACTGCAAAATAGGTTCATTGCCCTCAAAGTCAAAGAGAAGCCAGATGTGCCAACAAAAGCAAAGTAGCCGGTCCACCTCACTCCTAAACCACGCAAGATTACCAGGAAGAAGTGCTGAGTCATTGTAATGGGTGACTCCCTGCTGTGGGGGATACAAGCACCCATCTGTTTGACCTGACCAACCATCTAGAGAGGTTTGCTGTCTGCCAAGGACCAGGATCTGGGATGTTGTGGGGCTCATCTGGCCCTCTGACTACTAATCCCTGCTGTTATTTCATGTGGGCACAAATGATACTGTGAGTGGAAACCTGGACAGTATTAAAAGTGACTACAGAGCTCTTGGGGATAGTAGTCAAGAACATGAGAGCTCAGGTGGTGTGCTCATCAGGAAACACTTTTTTACTGAGGATGACTGAGTACTGGCACACATTGCCCAGGGTGGTTGTAGAATGTCCCTCCTTGGAGATATTTAAAAGCTGTCTGGACACAGTCCTGGGCAATTGGCTCTAGGCGTCCCTGCCTGAGCAAGGGGGGTTGGACAAAATGACCTCCAGAGGTCCCTTCCAACCTCAACCCTTCTGTGATTCTGTGACATGGCCCAGAAAAACAAGTCCTACAATGAAGAGATTACTGCATGATATTTACAGAGCACTCTATAGGACCCAGGAGGTATCAACTTAGTTTTCCAAATCTGATGCTAGCCAGCTGGATGACCACTGCCCTGTGAGAAACTGAAACCACAGCACTGTTTTGTATTCAGCCTGCTTGTGCAGAGTGGGAATAATGATAAACCTCTTCTGCAGAGAGGCAGAATTCTATAGTGCTCAGAAGTGCTCAGTGCTCCCTGCTGATACAGATGAGACTGTTTCTACAAACAGAGTTGATTCCACATTACCACTAACAATGATGAACTGGAGAAAACATGATTTATGAGGAAAAGTAAGAAGCCTATAAAGATACTGGTGGTATCCAACTTAAAGCTGGCCCTGTTTCAAGTGAGGGGGAATAGATGAGATGACTTCCAGAGGTCCCTTCCAACCTAAATAATTCTACAGTTCTTAAGCAGGCTACAGGCAAGGGAACAGCTGAGACAGATTCTTTTAGGGGTGAATGGCATAAAGACCACTGCCACAAGCAAAGCTCACACCTGAGCTTAAGAAGGGGTCTCCAGGACTGCCTCCAACATAAAGAAATGGCTGGAAGGCTTCTCTTCCCCTCGTCAGGACAGAAAACAGCAGAACTGTAAACATGAACACGTGTAATCCAAATGACATTTATAAAGCATTTGAATGGCCAAAGAGAACTATCATTTCTTATTAGACAGTACATCACCATAGAAAAAATAATGCTGTGGTTAAGTGGGTGAAGAAACTTGAGGTTAAATAGCTGAAAGAAAAACTTCCTGCAACAGAGAGTTCTACTGGAACAGGAGAACCTGTTGGCAAAAGACCCAAGAAAGGGGAAGCAGAGAATATTGTTCTTAGTAATTCAATTAGGTGCAATATTAGAGCATGCATAACTTATATTCACCACAGCAGCCTTCATACAAACAGTATATGGCAGTAAATATCTCTTGTGCCTTTTTTTTTAAACTTAAATCAATTTTTATTTAAGCATTGGCAATGAGTTTATATTAAAACAAATGTCTTGGCCTCCTTTTTACACATACCTGCATATATAGTTAGCTGCATAGGAGTTTATTCAACATTATATTATTAGAATCTTCTTTCACCTTTTCCTTATGAAAAGTCCCCACAAAAGAAACCAAATTCTTTCAATTCCTTTTTGAGTTCATGAATTCAGGCTCCATCATTTGAGATTAAGTTAAAACATGGCATTTGAATGCCAAATCAAAACTAGTATAAAAACTGAATATTTTCAAGGATTTGGTCAAATAATCTTAAGTGGGAAACACACACTGAATATTGCACAGAACAGCAAAAATCCCCAGAGCTGTTGGCTAAACAGCCTCAATTACTGTTGCTTTCTTAAGACTGACAAACTGCAAGATATGAAGTTCTGCTTGGTATCAAGTAACAATAAAATTCGTTAGCTTTAAGAACTGAGTGAACAGAGAAGCACTGTATTCTGCAGCATAATTTTGTTCACATAGCAAGTATCTTGTGCAGTAACAGTAAGCTTATGGAAGAAAAAGTACATTAATTTATAAATCAATATCACATATCAGCAGCTGCCATTTCTCAGAACATGAACAGAACATTCATTATGTTTGACAAAACCATTATAATGAAGTTATTTTAACCATTTTAATGACACTATTGGCAACAGTCAAAGCTTTTATTTTCAATGGTAGTAGTAATACCATCCTTTAAAAAGGTTTGGTTGTTTCTATAGCAACATGAATTATAAGGTCCAATCAAGCTAGATACAATGAAATATGCTCTTTTTCTCCATAACACCAGTTGTCATTCAGTTAAAAGGAAATTACATATTTTAAAAATTCATAAACTCTGCAAATGTCTGAACTCCATTTGGTGATAAGGTGTTAATTATCTTAGTAATTAGATTTCTCCCTGGATGGAATTATTACACACAAAGAAAAGCTAGGGTGTGAAAAGAGAATAAGGACCACAGTGTATTCAGCAACAGCAATTAATTACAATTCAAATCCAGTATGACTGCCTAAAATATGACATTGCATAGTGCATTTTTATATCACTGTTGATTGTACTGTTTAAAAGGTAGTTATAAAGGGGGAGAAAAACATGAGATTTCACTCAGAATAAAATCCAGTTACTGACAAAGATCAAGCTCTTAGCCTTTCTCAAAGCACTGATGAACAAAAATGAGTACAATTAGTTCCACATGCGAAACCTAATTTCTTAATGAAAAAAGAGGGGAAAAAATATATAATTGCGGAAAAATAAAAAACACATATACACTGGAAAACTAAAGCGACCTTTGCTCTGACAGTCTGAAAGAAAGCAGCACAAAATTCCTTATTGTGTGGATTCAGAAGATGTTTAAAAAATTGTCCCAGATATGAAATATGATGCAAAATTACACAAGAACATTTCTTGTGCATCAGCCAATCTTCAATTGTTTTCTGAAATCAAATGCAGTTCATCTATTCTGAGGTAAACAAAGAAAAAACTGCTGAACATCCCCAGGAAGCATTTTGTAACATTTATTACATAAATGCATTTACAGTAAGTCTAAAAATTCAATTGCAGCAAATGTTTTCTAGGGTCAGTAGAGAAGCTCCATAACACGTTGTTCAGCGAACCAAGAATACACAGTGGTCCTTCTGAAAGATAAAACAATTTTAAAAAAGCAGGAAGTTGCTTCAAACATACAGAAGTCTGGATGCTCCTTATAGCCTAGCTAATGGAAGTAGTCAGTCTGTTTCAATACTTGTAAGTATAAAATGACTTAAACTTTGCCAGTCTCGAAATCCTGACAAATGCCTAGAAAGATTGTGTGCAATCATTTTATTTGGCTATCATAAATCTGGCAAGATTTTTTTGCTGAAGACTCCATTCACTCAACTTTGGAAACCAAGAAAAAGCAGAGTCCCAAGTCAACTCTCAGTTGGAACATTTTAAAATAAAATCATGGAATTTCAGAAAAAGATGAATTTGAGGACTAATCAATGCCATGTATAAGATAATACAGCCCTAATACTTAGGGTTCCTCAACACTCTCTCCTTTACGTCCCTCTACATACACAAATCTGTTCCATCTACTCAAGCAGATTTATGCTCTGTCATCCTGAACCAGTCCAGCAATACAACCACCATCATCTTGCGCAGTTCTGACCATCCAAAAAGAAGCAACTATATCACCTTAGAGTAAAGAAGTGTCCATTTTAGTGTGATGCTGTAAGGACCAGCACACCTAGAAATGATCATGAACAAGTGCTGAGAAGACAGATATCCAAAATCTCACAGAAAGGAGGAAAATATGTGTTTGAAAGGACACAGAAGAAATGCAACATCTTACTCTCTGAGGAGGAACCCAGTCATCCTCTTGGGTCAAAGAAAAAAAAGTGTTCTCCCTCCCAAAGGAGTGGCTGATGCCTGGAAGTAAAGTTGTGGGTAACTGAAGAATGTGTTGTGGGTAACTGCAGCCCTGAGAATTGCCTCCTCACAGCTCACAGGTGTCTGAGTTAGCTCTAAACACATCCAGAAGAATAAATCAGTCTGAGGTGAGCTCTGTGCTACTATAGCCAGCTAGTTCGTGGAGCTCTGCTCAGGTATCTCTTGCACATTACTAACCAGCAAGCATGCAGCCATTACCCTCACAAGTTACAGATCTTAGAGAAAACAGAAACTGGACTAGCAGTAACAGAAGAGTATAGCAGATATTACAGTGACAGTTACACAGACCAATCCACCAACAGAGGGAAGTTAGAAAACTCTTGATGGAAGGCAAGTTGGGAGTGAAATGCAAAATCCCTGGTCATTTGATTTAGGAAACAGAAAAAAGTGTAAAGCTGCCACAAATAAAACCGTAAACCCCGCCTGTCGTCACAGAGCAAGATGTCTAAGAAAAGGAGCAGCAAAAGTGTGAAACTTGCTAGAATTCAGGTGTTACATGGATCATTTGATGTGGCTTTAGTTACAGAAAATATTTCCTTCAGCAATAACCACTACAAGCCAAATCCATGCTCAGGGAAGAAATTATGTAAAGGAGCTAAGATTCCTCAGCACCTTCACCTACTGACCACCTGAAATTCTTTTGCATGATCACATATTCTTCCCACTTCCCTTTCCACGATTAACGTTTAAATCCGGCAATGACTTAAAGCCACCAACTCGCTCTTAACCAAGATCACCCACCTCCACCCCTCCCAGTATAACAAAATACTGGATTAGAATAAATAGCTATATGAATAAATTTAAAACACCATATGTTCTTCCATAAGGGTACAAGAACTGTCTGGGAAATCTAGAGTAATTAAGGTCAAATAAAAAAATGTGATGACCTAGCACCTTCTTGATTCATAAATTAGAAGTTCGTATTGAAAAAATGTTAGGAAAAAAGTGGAATTCTTATGAAAATAAAACCAGTCTTCTCTGAGATGTTATTTCAGTCTCATACGCTATTTTATATTTTAGAACCTTTCTGCAGCATATGCCCATTTAAGGAACCTGCAAATGAAATGAAGTTAATGGATGAAATAATTTGAAGGTATCTGAGAGTTGGTCCTTCAAGTGCATTTACAGAACCTAACAGGCATCTCAGCAACATTTTGTGTTGGAGCTGACGGTGATTTTGCATCTTCCCTATGACCACACGCAGTCAATCCTCCAAGACGCCCCTTTCCCCCCCTCTTTCTTTTTTCTTTACAAGGCCTAGTATTGTGGGATTTCTGACTTAAACTTGGATTGCTCACTGAGGGGTCACACAAGCTGGAGCTAGCACAAGAGAAACAGACTGCTCAGCTGGAAGCACTGCCTCTTTCAAAGGCTAGTAACAACATGAAACTTCATCCTGCCTCTCTCTTGACTATATGGAGATTAACCTGAGAATTAAGCCATGGGAAGATCCCCACACTTTTAGAAAGGGCTTCAGCCTACTTCTGAACTAAAATCCTCCTGGCACTTCTCTCTCTTCATGGACTATGAACGGAGCACAGCACAATATACTCCTAATTTAAGTGTCTGGAGTTAGTGGAGTAAACCTGAACACAATATCTGAAGCAGGGGGGTTTCTGTCTTTTTCAGTTTATGATTTACCCTAAATTATGCAATGGATGAACAGGACTTCTAATAAATGGATATCCACTGACAATGTTTTTCTTAGTAATCTTTTCCATATGCATTTAAAAGTAGTCCAGGATGTACAAGTTCAAAACCTCTGTGGCAGAAAAAAAGAGCTCTTTTAAACCCTCATATCAATTGCTCAACTGATTTACACATGGAGTCAAACTGGAAAGTACCTCAATTCAATGACAATAGACATTTCATTAATGTTTCTGTGTAAAGCCTTTTAAACGACACCAGACAAGAGTCTTACAGCTAGACATAAACTATCATTTGGTAAGACTCCTTATCCAAATGCAGAACATTAATGTTGAAGAAAATGATGTTAAGAAAACAAGCAGTGCTATCAAGTTCACCACAGAACTTATGTTATTAGTTCTTATATGAAGTTCTATTTAATGCTGCCATTTCGTTTTCCAATGTTCGGTTGCTATAGACACATAATGACATCATCCAAATTATCAGGACAAATAGTGGGAGATTTTGCAGCTGAATATAGGGTACGTAGGGAAGACCCAATCATGACTTCTCGAGAAATATATTTAAAATACTACTATAAAATTTATCAATGAAAGTATAAATGGCAAGACAGGACAGACATTTCACAGGCTGCAATATGATCTAAAAGAACAGAGAGATAGCAAGATATTGGAGTGAACATGGCCAGGGAGTCCAACCTCAATAAAAGAAATATAAATAATGTGTAAGTAGTATCCATTTCTACTCTTGTACAGTTAGTATTAATATCTTTGATTTCAAGCTTTGTTTAAGTCTGAGAGCTTCTATCAAACTGTCCATCAGATCAAGCCAATTGAAAAGATGAATTTACTGCATTTTGGTTGAATTTCTATTAAGTGTGTAATAAACTGTATTGGAAAAAACCCTAAATGTGTACTACGTCCAATAGTGTCAGATACAATCACATACGGAGAAAAATGGGTGAAAGCTGTGGCCTCACTATCTGAAAAAGAAAACTGCTTACATTCAGTGCAAGAAAAAAGTTTATTTAATAAGCTATCATGCTTAAACTTCATTATTTTAAAACTGTGTTGCACATTAGTTATTCAGATCTTCTGTTTTGATTACTTTCACCAAATTTAGACCTGCTTATGGTGTATATATTTCTATTAAATACAACAGCATGAGATTCTACCCTGGCAGGACACCTGCTAACATCTTTTATTCATGTACGTGTTCCTACTGCAAAGCAATTATATTATTTCCAATATTTTAAAATGTTCTCTGTTACTACCTAACACAACTCCAGGTTGTCTCTCAAATCAGTTCTTCACCTTGCAGTTTGCCTGCATTAAAGTGAAGATAACTTTATGTTGTTACTGTTTGTAAAAGTCTGTAATGGCTTCATTTATAAATCAAGTCACCTGTTTACTTTCACTCACCTGTCGAAACACTGAATACCAGCAGACATTTAAGTAATATTTTGTTGATGTGTGTAAAAAGCATAATTTCAAGACTTCTTTATTTTTTTAAACTGTTTTCACAGCTTGGATCCTGTCTATCTGAAACTGATGCCCAAGACACAACAAAGATGACAAAGAAATTCTAATACCATATTGTTTATACATTGTTGGGTTTTTTTAATAACAAAACAGACAAACAAAACCCAGACATGATCACAGAAAAGCCCCTAGAATACTTCTTCAGAGTATCTTTGCAGATTTCCCTGAACGGTATATGCACTTACACACCTGGAAGAATAATTGGCAAGACCATGAATCCTACCATTTAATTTGGAGGTGATTCACAGTGAAACACTTCAGATTTCAAGGGTAGCAGAAACTACATATTGAGCCCAGCCCAACAGCTACAGAGTCACTGCATGCATTCTGCTTTTTGCATTCCACACCTTACGGAGCACTGAAGGTTGCTCATGGTGGTGACTCCCACAGGGAACATATTACACCTAAGCTTTGAGATCTGCAGCAACTTCCAACTGATTTGCAAGTGCAGCTTAAGAGACTGATTTTAAACTTTGGATTCATTAGTGGTTTTGATTCAAGTCACCTTACAAATGCTGTGGAACAGTAGCTGTGATCAAGATGCACAACCTAACAAGCTCTCAGAGTTTAACTGAGGGTGAGAACGGGTATTTTTTATGTTTGGTCTTCTCCAATTACACCTCCTGGACCCCAGAAGAGCTCTTTCAGAAACTAGTCTGAACGACACCTGGAGGCAGCTAGGAGACCTCATTTCCAGAACTCAACTTGAGAAGGTATAGGTATGGAGGACTCCATGCAAGTAGGGACTGGGTCTTGTCCTTGTTGTTGGGGAATAGTGA
Source organism: Phaethon lepturus (assembly GCF_000687285.1). Taxonomy (NCBI): domain Eukaryota; kingdom Metazoa; phylum Chordata; class Aves; order Phaethontiformes; family Phaethontidae; genus Phaethon; species Phaethon lepturus. The sequence continues at coordinate 51,489 of NW_010522626.1, forward strand.
CCTAGATAAAAAGTGTATTTCATAATTAGCCTGGCTCACTGCCTGAGGATGAAAGAATACACAGTGTTTTACTCTCTTTAAACAAATCTAGTGAAGGTTGCTAGAGTTCCTACTAGATGCAGCCCAAATGTTTACTAAGAAACATTATACTACTTCCCATTATCAATGTTCTTGAAAAAACAAACAGTTAAGGCTTGGACTAATTTTATTAAAATCTAAGGTGTTCTACTCTTCCCATAAATATGAAATGTTTTACAGAACTTCATTACAGATTTATAACTTCAGAACATTATTGTTTTATGATTAAAAAATGAGCGACTTAAGACAAAAAGCTCAACATCCTTAAACTTCATTTCCATTCAATCTCTAATAAATACCATCTGCTGTGTACTTTAGGGATATAATACCCGTCAAAAACTCAGCCGTATTATGAGAACTGGTACCAAGTTGATCTGAAATGCATATTTGAACAGATGTGTTTAAATTACATCTCTCCGTCTATCCACACGCATAAATTCAGAATAAGCATGTGTTGATTTAAAATGCATAAAAAAGGGATTTGGAGATGCATCAAAAGTGAACAGCATCTCAATGGATCATGGCTCGCATTACTAAAGGTCATCACTAAAAATAAAGTTTGAATTTATTAAGGTAGCACTAGGGAACTGTTCTTGGGAACTGACTTACTGTTTGCTGCACTAAAGCAGTCATTGAAATTACACTAATTTTCTGTGACCCTTCACTGTTTAACATTAGAGCTGTCAGGCATGGTCAGAAATAATAGGATCTCAGCCATGAGTATCTGAGAATATTATATACTTTTTCTCTGTCTGACACAATGCTTATCACCAATACTAAACGTCCTGTGCTCTGAGGACCCATATCCATGCCTGTTTCAGTGACAGTCATTTTTCTCTTCGCTCTGACACCGAAATCAGGCATATAAAATAAAATGATTAACATGCCTTTTTGGCATGATGAAACAAAAGGAAAAAATTGCAAGCAGTGCTCCATTAACAAATGCCAATTTAAAAAAAAAAAAAAAATCTGAACTTGTGTTTTTGTTTCTCTATAATCTACAGTCCTGTAATGTTTCAGGGACTTTGAAGTTAAGAACAGATCAGACCCAAGGTCCACCTAACCAGCAGTCTACTGCTAGGAAAAGGCAGCAGCAGAAGTCCAGGCAAGCGCTGAAGATGTAGAGTCCCTCAGAATCCCTTCCTCCTTCCAACAACTGGATTTTGTCAGAGAGGTGTTTCTGTAACCAGTAGCCTCTGATGAACTTCTCCTCCACTAACCTGTCCTAAGTTAGGGGGACTAAGTCTCCCCTTGAATCTAAACCCCTCCATATCATAACCACTTGGAAGGAAGAAAAAAACCCCCTCTCTCTTCAGAGCCTGCCACTTGCTAATTCCATAATTATGTCCCCTAATGGCTACACTGGGAGAGACCAGTAACAACTCCGTTCACCTTCTCAGTACTCTTCACGATTTTATTGACCTCTGTTCTAGTCCCTCTCAATTCGCACTTTTCCAGACAGAAGAGTCCTTAACTTCCGTTGTGTAACAGATCTGTCATACCTCTGATAATCTTTGTTAGTCTTCACAGCAACATGTCCCATTGTAACATATCCTTTTTTGAGAGGGGTGTTGACAGCATTTAACAGTAGAGGCGCAAAGAGATAAAAATCTCTTAAAGTATTTCCAGAATTTAGATAAATGGTTTGCTTTTTAAATTTTTCTTTCAAGTTTGGGTTCATTTGTTTTCTAGTAAGCAGGTAGCAAAAGGTAATGGACTTTACACAAGGTAAGGGATGAGAGAAATGCCAGTGACAGTTTATTTGTAAGAAAATGCAAGTACAGCATTGGTGAACATTCCACACTTAGAGAAATGTTACAGCCCAAATCATTAAAATACACTACCTTTATGACAGTCATGTTCTGAAATTTACTTTGAGCGCAGAGTCTGCAACAGGGACAACAAACTGGTAAAAATCCCTTGCCAGTATGATCAGTGTTAAAATTCAGGAAAAGAAGGCTCATACTACTGCTTTCCCCTGCTATGAGAAAACAGAAACTGCCAAATAAAAGATGGAGAAAACAAATTCTCTATTCCACAGAGATACAAACTTGATGCTGACTCCCACTCTACCTGTTTCATATGAGAAACCTGGGATTACCAGCATATCTACACCTTCTTCAAATCTATATCAGCCTCCACCTCTTTCTGAGCTATTACTGAACAGAAATTCAGAAAAACATAACTGTCATTAAAAGAGACTGATCGATGAATATGTCATCTCAAAAATGAAGCTGAGCAGAGACACCATCTCAAAAAATAAAGGACTGTGCAGCTGACTTCAGCTGGATATGAAATAGTTGGGGAACAATAGCCCTCTCCTTATTAAATTGTTACCCCTTAAGGTATGAATCTGATGGAGGTGAATAACTTTTTGTAGAAACACACTGTCTAGGTGAAGTTTTAAAAAATAAATAAGCTAGAACTGGCAACAAAAAGAAGGCCAGGCACGTTTCAAAGAGAGGCCAAAGTCAGCAGTGTGGGGCAGGGGGCAAGAGAAGAAGTTGTCAAAAGACTGGTAGTATGACAAGTTGCAAGACTTTAAAAGAGAATTTAAAATTTCTAACTGAAGCAGAACAAGGAAGAAAATGAAGAACTAAAATTGCCATTGGGCCAGATGTTTTATTCCAAGGTTTTGGTTCAAAATCATTTATATTAAGAACTTCTGCAGCAGAGAGAAAGAGAGAAGAATGTCTGGCAAGACAGACATGAAAGCAAAGCAGATTTTGAGGAAAACATGCTCAGCTCGAAAGAGTTACCCCAAAACTGCTGACAGATTTGAGAGAGACATAATTCTCTCACATCACAAGCTATACAAACAATTTGGCTGGAAATTTTTTGTCTTATTCCTTTGTGAGAAATCATCACATGAAAAGTTTTCCAGTTGCAAACATCTACATGGGAAGGACTGAGGCTGTGAAGGAAACAGCAGTTAACAAGACATGCATGATGTGCGCTAAATTTAACGTAATCTGCACTCCATTTTTGAAGTAGCTAATGAAACACAAGTTACACCACACCAGCTGATCATCCAAAACACAGCAGCTTATGTGCTACATCCTTACCAACACGCTACTTACAAAAGGTGTTGTTATAATTAAATATCAGAACCACAGATTCAAGAAAGAGTGGCAGGCAGGTCGTCTGGGGCAAGGTTTTAGCAGCGATAAGCAGTTTTCCTGAATGTTAAGCAGAGACATTTAAAACACAATTCATACACTCTTACTGTAACTAAACAGCACTGCAGTTTTACACCAGACAGTTTTTGCTGTACACTGTTATACATTCCTAAATGTGATTTTTTCAGAGGCAGTATCCCTCATGAAATGCAAATGGTCGAATTTTCAGAGATGCTTTCCGCTTGCAATGTATGACGTTACTACCTCTGAAAACAACAGCCTTTGAATGTCTGAATATGGAAGCAAAGACTAGTGGTGTACAAAGTTAACTGGTATTTAAGAAGATGGATTTTGAAATAAGAACAGAATAGAAAAATACCAAAACGGAACAGCATTTTGGATAGACATGTTATGATAACTATAGTTCCGCATCCTTATTCAGAGGTGTTCGTAACTGCGGACTTAATACCTGTGCCTCAGACAGCTTTCAGGACTAAACAGCTGCACAGAGGATGTAGGGGACTGGACAATGTTTCCAGATAGGCTTGAGATCTATGGCTTTAAGAAAGGAGTACCTGGTAGGTCAAAAACTTTTACTACCACTGCTCTAACACAGTTTTTTCCCTCAAGGAGCAATATTTGTACATGACCATATGGAAAAAAGTTGTATAGGGAACTACTGCTTCTGCAAGCAGCTTAGAACGCTAATAATAATAATAATATCATCTCAGTTCTAAAAGTAAGTGTAATATTTGGCTCGTATTCATCCACATATACATCCTCTCCACCCCATAACGATTCAAAGCTCCTGTCATGTAACTTCATGAGTTTTTCAGTTTTACTCCATGCTACACTGGCAAATGTGACAATACAGTCTTAAAACTTCAGAAAAAAAGTGTGACACAAGCACTGTGATGTGCTCAAAATACAATCCTATATAGCTTTAGAATTAAATTTTCAGATGTAGCATTTCAGACTCACAAAAAACATTATTTCCTTCTTTAGTCAAAACGCATGAGCTTAACTTCAAAGAAAGCCAGTGTGCTTTACCAATGAAAGTGCGAAAAGATAATGTCAATTATGTTCCCAGCCAACACAATGCAATTTAACTTGGATCACTGGGAAACAGAGAATTTACATTGCAAGAATTAGTTTAAAGAAATTATGAAGCAAATTTTCCAAAGGAACTGTGTATAAAGAATTATTCATTCACGTAAAAAAATAATTGGAATGATACACAGAAAGAGTTGGGCCTGACTTAAGTTAATGGGCATCACTGGAGTGATAGCACACAACAAATGTCTGCAGATAGCAACGTGAATTTAAAAGAAATCACAGCAGAAACAGTATCAATCTTTATAAGGAAGCACAGTTCACTCAGCTAACTGGAAGGTAGCAGAATGACTGAGAAGTATCTGTTTTGTTCTCAGGTACACTCGAAACAGCAGGTGAGTTCAGAATATAAAAGACTCCCTTAAATACACAGGATTGTCCCATAACAATAAAATACTAATTTATGTATCAGTTAATAAAACATAATTTAGAGTAAAATATTGTGGCTTCACTTCCAAATGGAGGAACAGGCTTATTCTGCTATGCAGTTGAGAACACTGGGCAGAAAAAACAAAATCACCAGGAAATCACCTCTTAAAATCTCCATGTTCATCTTTCAGAAAGATGGCCTCAACCAACCAGGTCTTCGTGCACTTTTTGTTCTTAACACTTTGGAAACAATTTCCTTTATCTAGAATTGTCAGTAATTTAAGAACATTTCTTTGTAAAAGGCTAAATCAGTTTAGAACTTTGGGGTCAGTGGAAGTAATTAATATATGCATTCCTTGAAAAGTTTTGAAAAAGAATGTTCAGATGCAAACGTGCACACGGAAGTACATGTAGAGGACATCATAAGTAAAATCAGGAAGAGAAAGATGATATTTTAAATGTGGACTGTTAGTTTATCAATGACAAAGTTAAAACAATACAAACTCAATAGATGCTGTTGCCTCAGGGATGCTCTTACCCATTTCTCTCTGTTCAGCGAACTATTTCACTTTCTGTGTGTCACTAAGTTGCAGATGCCTTAAAAATTACAGTTAGCATGGTTTAAAATGTCGTTGTCAGGACAACAGTATACTTTGTCATGGTCAAAAACTTTAAATAAAATGAAGGACTGTTAAACATGTATAAGTTCAGTTGCCTTTTTTTGAAGACCTCTGACTTTGACAAGTTGTATGCAGCCACAACTCTCAAAGTAATTTCAGCAGTAGCTTTGCTGCCTACAGGTAGACTCCCTAACCGGACAATCATAAACATTATGACAAATTTAAGAGGAATACTGCACGTCAATATGAGGAGAGAGCTTACTATCTTTTATCCCACAAAAAGCAAAGCTATTTATGAAGTCCAAATAAAATTTAGAAGTTTGGAAAAGATAAATCCAACTGCCCCAGCTTATTCAAACAGAAGATTGGAAGGTGGGCACCTGAAACGTTTCGGGACTGTGTCAGATGTCCTCCGTTACGCAGTGGAGCAGACTCAGTATAAATGTGTTATCACATTTTAAAGAAGTAAAATAGTCAGAAAATGTTTTTAAAGTTAGCAAACTCAAACTGTGGAGAAATAATTAAGGAAATTTGATGTTGTGAGCAGTTACCTGATTTGACCTATCAGTGAACAAATCTACAACCAACAGTTAAAAGCAAATTATCACAAAAACAATAATATATTGTTATCACTGAAGAAACATCAAAGACAAAATTAAAAAGATGTTTTATGAAGAATTCAAAGATTTGACAGCATTCCAATTATGGCAACAAAGGTCTTTGGCATCACTAAACCAGTAAAATTGGAATAGGCAATGTATGAAAAATTGTATTTAGGGAGTAAGTTTTCAGGTAAATTTAATAGCTGTGGAAGATGAATAAAGATGTAGCTGAGAAGTATAACGTATTTTCTCATGCATGAGTATATGCAATTAGATAAGAGATAGGATCACTACCAACTGGGTTTACCAACTTGATTCAAAGCACAGGAGTAATATCTAAAGATTAAGGGAAACATATTTTCTTGCATCTTGGTCAGACAGAAAGACCTGGCACATGAAGTCATAGAACCCACAGAATCAGCATGGAGCAAGGCAACCGCTCAAGAACTGGTATCAGTCTTATATTGAGGAAAATTATAAACTTCAGAAAATTCCCGAAGAGCTGGTAAAAGTCAAAAAAGCAGTACTCATGAAATCTTATACAAGAGATGGAACTGAAGTGAAAACCTCTACACATCATTATAAAAGGACATTGGTGATGTCCTCAGACAAGAATATCAAATGTAACAGTTTTGATAAAGGAAAAAATGGAGAACTTTTATTACTAAAGAGACACTTCAAGAAACAAAGAGAGAGTACCTTTAGAGTGAGACTGACAGAGATGAAACAAACGCTGTTCTTGAGGTTCCCAACATTCCAATCAGAGAATCACATCATAATTTGCAGGGGGAAAAAACCTCCCCAAAACAGATGCTGACAAAATTCTCACTCGTTACTACTGGAGCAGGCTTAAGCTGCAGAATTAAACTAAATCAATACTGAAAGACCTGAAAAATGTTTCAAATTAATGGAATGAGGTGGTTATATACACTCAATTTTGCAAGCTGAAGACAAATTTGAATGTAATAGTTACCATGAATTCTCCTTGTTAAAAGTCTACTTAAATGTAACAAGTAATTTTATAAAATATGCATACTATGATACAGAGGGAGTAGAATTCAAAAATGGAGTCAAATCAATTCAGTGGAAACAGAAGTGTTTGCATTCGGACTTTATCACTGAAAGCAATTTTATCACATCACAGAATGTTCCACGATGCCTTTGGGCATCAGTTAAGGAACGTGGAAAGCCTGCCAAATGCCTGTCAGGCACACTGTTACCCTTTTGGCTCTGCAATACCAACATGAATCATGAAGAATTCTTAGGCAGAAAGATGGACTAGTCACAACATTGGTTGTGAATACTCAGTAGGGTAGCACTTAGCAAAGATGTAAGTGAAGCTTCAAGTGTCCACTTTGCATATCAAAATTAGAAAAGTATGATGCAGAGCATAGTTGCATAAAGGCTAACTGAAGGAGCTGTTAAAGAAGCAGGTGATCCCTATTCATGACTTTGTAATATTCCTTTCACCTACTGTGAGACTCTGAGGAATCTGCTAACTTCTCTGAACTCTTCATCACTGGATACAAGGAGTTCAGGGATTGCTCTTTAGGGTTCTCCCCTAACACACACAAGGTAAAATGCAGGCAGTATACAAAATAAGCATCTGTAGAGGAACACATGATGTTTAAGAAAAAAAAAAAAATCAAAGCACATTAACTTTCTTAAAATAACTGAAAGTTGGAAATCACCTTGCAAAAAGGGCTTCAGAAATGCTACATGGGCTACCTTGCCTTTATGGAAAACAAAAACAAAAGGAGAATCAACCATCAGAGCACAAATCCCCTTTTACTTTCCAGATAAAGAATAAGCTATCTTCACAGACAAGGATGGCAGTGAACTCCCAAAAGATACTGAAAAGACCGAAAACGCATTGTACTGATGGATAGAAAGGTGCAAGATTTTAAAATCCTATGCACCAGAATCATGACTAATAACTCCAGAACAAACTTGTTTTGGTAAAAAAGATAATTTTGCATTACCTATGGCAGCCAGTACTGTCCAGCAATGGGATTTCAGTATATCCATGGGCTATGAGTATCTACCAAACTTGCAAAGATACCATTTCCCATTGCAAAAAAAATTTCTTTGAGCCTTCTTCAAGTCTCGGGAACTTGGTAGAAAGCTGCATTAAGGAGAACACACACTCTTGCACCTTGGGGCTGTGCCTCACCAGAGCCCTCAAGTCTGGCTCTCTATGGAGCAAATGTAGATGCTACTGAAGTAATTAAGCACTTGGACTATGAGTGATTTCCGTGACAAAAAAATACACCGAATTTAGGAACTAAATACTCTGAAGCTGGCATTGCAAGTTTCTGTCTTAGGGACCAGACTATCATCAGAAGGATAGGCCATTTAGATACAATGTGTTTTTCTCTCAGAAAGTAAAGGCAGATGATTTATTTATAAAGGAATGTCCACCAGAAAATGAAAAAAAAGCACTTTGAGGCAAATGGGAAAAGTCAAATCTATACCAGGTCAGAAATTACATTCTTGTTGCAGGAGAAAATCCCCAGCATGACTAAGGACAAACCTGAGGCTAAAACTTTTAAAATGAAAGGGTAAACTAATAAAAACAACTCATCAAAATTATCAGAAAAAGATTTAAAGTGACTGGGAAACAAGCTTTTGTGACAGAGTTAAGAAGTGAAAGCAGGATGCTCTAACTTAACCAGAAGTCAAACTGAAAGAACAACCAATTTCTGTGCAAACTCTATGCAAGAGATAGGAGGCTTAAAGCATATCCCCTACAGATGTTATATTACAAAAAGGAATTAAAAAAATCTTCAGCCACTATCGCTGCATAAACATATTCATAGTTTGAATGCACATTTAGTTCAATCAATGAAACATTTTTTTATTCTAAAGAATTAGTTGAACATTTTCCTTGGGAAAAAAATGTTTATTTGCATTATTAATGAAAACATTAAAAGATTATATAATTTAATGTGATAATTGCCATACTTCACTTTAATACTGTCAAGTAAAAGCTGTATTTTGTGAAAACGTATGTTAAAAGCAGACTTCAGCTTCTGCTATTCTTGTAATGATGAAAGCCTTCAAAATACCTCAAATAATTTTGCATTCTGTAGGAAGTATGACTAAGTAATCTTAGGTAGTCAACAGCACAAAATCATGTTATGACTTATTACCATGTAGCTCCACAGAATATTTAAGACACAAAACAATCAGGAACATAAATCTTAACACAGTCATGTTCGATCTTATATGAAATTTTAACATTTTTGAAGAAAAAAAACAGACAACTTGGACGTTCTCTTTGTATAGCACCCTGAAATACTCTGGCAAAGCACTAACTATTCTGTTCACCAAACTGCAGAGTAGGTTATGATAAATGGCAATAAGGACTTCTTTTCTGCAGAAAGAACATCTGCTATGTCATAAATCTAGAGTCATCTGGAAAGGCAAATGTACAAAAATTCAGTTAATAATGGTAAAATTACACCATTCGTCATAGCTTTTGTTTACTATGTCCACTGGATTTTGAATTAAGCCACACATGTAAACTTCTCTTCACTGCATGTCACATTTTCCATGTATCTGTATTTCTTATTTTTATTGTGAATGCATAGTTTAGGAACTGCTTCCATTTGTATGAATTGTTTTTATGCCCATAGCTCCAGTTTTTTTAATGTCTTTTTACTGACATATAGTCACCCTGCTTCAAGTTACAAATGGAATCTAATATACAGAAAAGTTGATAGAACACTGCAGGTAGCTGGTAGGTATGACCTATCACCATTTTTAGAGCAGATGGGCTGAATTAGGTACTGAATGGAGGAACAATCCTGTTTTTAAATTAGCTTGTATGCAGATTTAGAACTGTCCTGCTTATTAGGACAGACAAAAACCACGAAAAATTAAACAGTAAAGTTTAGCCTATATTGTTTAGATGATATGTGCTGAGACTTGTTAATACAGTCAGCTATAAAAGATATGAAAATAGTTATATTTCAGCAAAATGCTTCAAAGTAGTTAACATTCAAAAAATGTGAATAGCTTTGTTCAGAACTTTAATAAGTATTTGATGATCACTTACCATCATAAGGAGGTAAGGAAATAATCCAAACGCGTGGCAGTAACACAGCTTCTCATCTTCTTTCATCTTAAATTTCTGCTAGAAATGATCCTCCAGGGGAAGCACAATTGTTCCCTGCTAATTTCTAATTAATGTTAACTGTCCAGGGATCACAGGCATACACCCATGGGATAATACAAGGTTAAAATTACCTAGCGCTCCGTGAGGTCTAAACCTCGACTCTCAACAGTTTCCCAGGTACATACATACAGTTGTGGAGGCCCCAATAGAAAAAACTAAGGGAAGATGATAGCTGCATGCACAGGTACACATCAAAATCACAGAATCACAGAAACACTAGGTTGGAAAGGACCTTCAAGATCATCAAGTCCAACCATTAATCCAGCGCCACCATGTCCCCTAGACCATGTCCTGAAGCGCCACATCCACACGTTTCTTGAACACTTCCAGAGATGGCAACTCCACCACCTCCCTGGGCAGCCTGTTCCAATACCTGACCACCCTCTCAGTGAAGAAATTTTTCCTAATATCCAATCTAAACCTCCCCTGGTGCAACTTGAGGCCATAAATGTATAAAGAAATGTATGAAGAAAGCACATAAATAAATAAAATTAAAAAGCCAAATATTTTAAACTTTGTTTCCCTGTTCTATGGCGTGTGTGAACCACACTGATTAGGAAGTGAAATGACTCACAAAGATATCTGGCTTCAATTACACAAGGTTGTCAATGCTGAAATAGTCCTCTGCAAATTAGGGCTAGAAAATGTCTCCTCTTGTTTGAAAGATATAGAAAATAATTTTAGGTAATATCTACTTTACTGATTGAAATATACTTTAACATTTCAAGCCAGCTTTTAAAGTTTTGTTGTAAGAGCTTCTGCATTGAGGATCACATTTCGAAAACATGTTCCCTTTCTTCTAGTCTTAGAGGAACCTGAGGCACAGTTAATATTACTGTTGTGTTTAAATTCGTAATTTGTAACCACAGTCAAATGTTTAGATGTTTAACTAAAATTTAGAGAATCCATAGCATTGCATGCACCCAAGTGTAACACCGATAAGTCACAAAATCATGCCCCAAGTTTACACTACTTCCTTACCCTACAAGGTTTCATTTACAAATGTTTTTAAACATATTTCTGATGATAACTATATTGATTAAAGAAAACTTCTCTCCTACAACATTTAAATTACAATGTACTGCTGCACCTACCATGTTCATTTTATACACTGACACACACAAAATTAAGGCATATCTATTGTACTTATTAAATGCAACCACACACACACACACAAAAAAAAAGTGCATTTTCCACTTTGGAGTATTTAAATTCCAATTTTTCTTTGCCTGTGTCCCCTCACCTATTTTCACATCTATTTCAATCATCACATAAGATCATAATAAACTCTGGCAAAATTAAGCTTCAGACTCAAATTCATACGCAGACCCCAGTAGCTGACAAATCCAGTGGCAAAACTCCCAAGCCATCACTCTTGGCCAACAGTGAAATATATTACACTATACAGTGGTTACAGCCTAGTACTACAAGAACTATTTAAAGGAAGATATTAAGTAGGTAAGGAAACAGGAAGGAAGCAAAGATTAAAAGGAGATTTAACAGAAACTCTATTTGCTTGCTCTGATTTTGAAACAATAAACATTGTTAAGTACCATACTCTTAAAAAAGAGGAGTCTCCACTGCTATGTTTTTTCCCAGCTGTTAGGATTTTACAATCAATGCCAACAATTGCACAATTACAGACTGGAATTAACACAGCTAAGCAAAGCACGTGTTTCATTCTCCTCCATTCCAAAGCATGTGGGTACCCGATAAATGACAGAGGTGGGTGAAATGAAACAGAAGTCTGGTTCTGTAAGTGTTCAGTGTTAGAATGAGTGTTTCTAGGTATATGGTCTAACAGAGGTCAGGGAGGTCTAAGAATATGCTACAAGGAAAAATAGTTTGCTGGCCACAGTTCAGAGTTCAGCTGGCTGCCTTAGCAATTTTTAGGATTGAGTATGTGAATCAAGTACTCCCAAAAACTTAAGTCAACAGTGTAGGAGCGGCCATCCCACTATTACAGAGAAACCATGCCAGTCTATTGTTCAAACCTGAACCCACAGTGCGCCTGTCTGCCTCTCTCTCTGCAGACTCTGGGAAACAGCCAGTCCCTGACAGACAGTTGGTCTCTCTCCTCTCACCAAGCACTAGGGCTGAAAAATAGCTGTGACTAGTTACTGTGGGACATGCACACACACACACAGATTCAGCAGTAGAGCTACAAACGACCACAAGACCCATTTTTAGATGTGGTTGTTTACCCCTTCTGTAAATAAGTTGAAGGCTGTCAAAGTGCTTATGCTGAAATTTGACTCAGCAAAAATCCTTCAATGGAGAGAAACAGTCCAGAGAGATGAGGGATGTTTTTTTTTTTAAATATGAAACTTTTTGTAAGAGACTGATTCAACTCTGTCAGGGTTAGTAATGTTCAGAAGTTAATATCCCAGAGCTGACTGCGAGTCTGTATGGAGTTGCTTTCTGATCTCAGAAGACGTCCCTCCTACTAAGGGTCACAGCTCATTTGAAGGCCAAGCAGGGAGGCATCTGACACAGCAAGCCAGAAGCCAATTTCTATGAACTCTAGGTTTTGCCAGTAAGAATTTTCTCCAGATTTAAGAAGAAATTGAAACATTGGCTTTATATTCTCCTATGTGTAAGGTGTTTGGACACAATAACTTATTTTCCAGCTTGAACTTGCATCTGAATCACAATTTTCTGTCAAGTGGATTGAGAAGAATTTACATTGCTTCTTGTGCCTTTACATACAACCATATTTGCAATACTGTCTTCCTGCTATAAAACAATTAAACAGCTGTATTGTGGCAATTTCTCCTACTAAACAAAATGAGAGTTCTACATTACAATGAGAAGCAAAATACAAAGACAAAAAAATTCCAAGTGCAAGGGATAAGCAATTCAGTTGTAGAAAATAAACTTTTATCTGCTATAGTCACTACTCATACACAAACCTTTTAAAATGTCGGGTTTGCGATTACTTTGCCATGTAGTAAATAAGAAGCTTACAACTATAAATTTCATTCTCATTATAAAGAGGTGAATCATCAAGTCATGAGTACAATTTACAGGTCAATGAAAGATGCACATGAATACAAAATTGAGCTTCCCTGAAATGATATGTATCATAGTTCCCAAATGAATGTACACAGAAAACTTCTGGGTAGCAGAATTATTATGTCTCTTGCATGCAATGGTGTTCTAATTGTATAAGTACACTTTTAAAGAAGTTAAACAACTTTTGTGTATGTCTACTTACTAGTGTTTTATTTAATTTAAAATAAATTTAAAAATTTAAACACTTCAGGGTTAAAGTATATAACCATTAAAGGTACTGATCTGCTGTAGAAGTACAGCATTTATTATTTCTTCAGTCATTCTTTCCAGTATATTTTCCCTGAAAGCTTGACACAAATGTAACTTCAACTGGTGCTTATTAGCTGGCCAACCACCACCTTCATCAGACATTCTTTTGTGCTATATTGTTCTATATGATCAATACAGAATCACAGAATCACTAGGTTGGA